>NC_065445.1:41351033-41646033 GCF_917563875.1 Diabrotica virgifera virgifera | reverse complement strand
TTTTATTATTGACGCTTTTTTCTCCTGGCTCGAATTTCATTTTCCGCTGGAAATTCGGAGCTTATATCAAGATTTTCTGCAATTTCATTTATTTATTAAAATTAATTGTAATTTTAGTTTGGCCATAGCCAGATTGTCTGTAACTTTTAATTTTTTTTTTTTTATTGTTTCTGACAACCTTTTTACACAATCTGACAAATTTATAATTATATGTTGCAACATCTTCGAGGCTGAATTTATATGAAATAAAATATCATGCCAAAGAATTCCGCATATAAATCCTCGTGCTTTGACTTAAGTTTCTGTATCTTTGTTGACTTCTTCTATTATTTTGAATAATGTATCATATATCACAAAATTGAAATCAAGGTTTTTCAAGCATCTATTTGACTTGGCCATCTAGTATCGATTAACAGTTTTAGAGTTAGTTGTGAAACATGTTTTATCAGAACTTCCCAACGCTTTGTAGAACCAGAAAAAAGTGTAAAATTCTTGTATAATACAAAAAACGTTGTTGTTTCTGTAGAAGACGCTTTCACTTTTAAAAGTAAGTTTACAGAGTGGCATGCGCCACTCTTTAAACTCGAGTGGTACACTTCATCAGATATTTTCAAATATTCTATTTTGCACACCCTTTCTTATTCCTATGATTATTTTGATGTATTTTCATTTTACTAATTATGCCGCCCCCCTTGTGGTGCCGCCTGATGCGACTGCCTCACCGCATCATAGCACCGCACGGCCCTGCACTAAACTATTGTTGCCGAAATAGGCTAGTAGTTACGACGCTAAACTTGGGATCAGGCAAGCCGAGTTCATTGGTCGGCCATCCCAATAGTTTTTATTCTAATTTGTTTTAATCTATTCCGAATGGAAAAAGATATAGTGTATATTCAATGGACACAAAACAAAATTGATATTGAAAAACAAATATTGGGATGGCTGGGATATGAACGCGGACCGCTAGACCATATCGGCGATAATGGTTTAGTGCTTTGTAACGCTTAACGTGTAATCGAGAAATATTACATTGTTCACATTAAGTTCAAATATTTAATTTATAATTTATAAAAAACATTGAAAAAGTCCTGATATAAGAATAAAAAAGGAGCTGATATATGAATATTACGTGGAGCAAAAATATATTCTCATTTTGACGGAAAATAAAACTATAGTTTTATTTTAAAAGATTTTTTCATAATATTTGCTAAACTTGAAGTAAAACGAGCCACAAAAGAGCCTCAAACTGCAAACTTTATCAACGGTACTCTTTTGTGGCGCGTTTTACTTCAAATATAGCGAATACTATGTCTTTCAAAATAAAGCTATAATTTTACTTATCATTATCATAAAAATACATTTTGGCGCCACGTAATATTCTGTATAAAGTATAAGTTATTTTGTAGCTTGAATATTGTGTGCGCCACTAATTTTTACCGAGTTTGGAGGTTTTCTGTTCTGGTATTTTTTAAAGATAGAAAATATGTTGATGATTCTGGAACCACCACGTACTTTATTCAAACGAATAGATTGTATTTCCACCTCATCTATTAATATCTATGAGATTCGTACTTAAAATATCCTTGAACGTTCTACTTGATTGGGAACTATGAAAGCAGACAACTATTTTAAGTAATCTTAATATGTCTGTAATTTTAACGCACTACTAACAAACTGTAATTTTAATACATTTTGCCAAACTATGCTACATTTTTACATATAATTAATCATGCTTGTAATATTTTCTCAATAATAAACTACAGAGAATCTACAACATGGAATCAATATACCTAAACGTAAAAAAGACCGGCGGGTGTAATTTCCTCACCAAAATAATCTTTTACCTGCGTTTAGAAGGGTATGGGCCATTCCACAAACATACGCCTGTATTGGATTACTTCGACAACGAATATTTTACTGTGCAAAATAAGAACGAAAGTAAATTGCAAATTACATTGTTATTTATTGGAATAATTATTAGCGCCATTTAATTTCGTACTTCTTATGTTGCACAGTAAAATATTCGTTGTCGAAGTAATCCAAAACAGGTGTATGTTCGTGGAACGGCCCATATGTCATAATCCCACAGGTATTTTCCTCACCAAGACTGAAATGGTTATTTCAGTTATTTCAGGTAGATTTTACTATTCAATTGAATTATTTATCTACTATTAAATTACAGTACTAGTATTATTTATCTACTATTAAATTAATTAATTAATTATATTAGATTAATTTTAGTTCCAATTGTAATTTTGACAAAAATGGCATGTTTAATAGAAAGTGATCACGGTAAACCTTACACGGTAGTGGTATTTGAAAATTTAATTTTTTATAAAGTGAAAGTTTTAAAAAGTGAAGAAGTGTTCTGGAGGATAAAACAACTTGTAGTGCGAAATTTTTTACTATTGGTGCAACTTTTACAATATCTAGAAGTAGCCTACAACATAATCCTGAACCAGATTGTCAGAAGTTAGATCGAAAAATTATTTCTAACATAAAGCCAAAGAGAATATTATTGAAAAACCAGAAAAAATTATACGCCAAGCGCTTGCAGCTAATTTGTCTGAAACAATTACAACGATTGTTGTCAGTTACATAAGAAAAAATATATAATTATCGACGAAAAATGATGCCTGGTCGGCTTATTTCCAATATTGATGAGGTTCAAGAATTTGTGAAGAGGTGTGCTCAAAAAATAACCAAGACCAAGAGGGAAAATTTTCTCTTTATAAACTGTGTCAAAAGTAGGATAATTGTATTTATAGGTCTGGATCCCGCGTATGAAAAAAAAGTTGATTAATAGCAAGCTGAAAATTTGTTAATAGCTTAAGGGTGTCTAGTTGAACAAACTTTGATATATGGGAACACTGGAACAGGGGACGTTTTAACTGTGGAACAGGTTAAAAATTTGGAACGGTCAGACCACGAAAACCGCACATGTATTTTGTCCGACAGAACAGACTTAAACTCTCCGAACAGAGATTAAACTCTCATGCAAAAATCAGACTGCTATTTATCACCAAATGGGCGTTTTGATGAGTGGAACATGTAGAATCTGTCAAATGACAGGAATTATGACAGGTGATAAATTGCAGTCTGATTTTTGCATGAGAGTGTAATCTCTGTTCGGAGAGTCTAAGTCTGTTCTGTCGGACAAAATAAATGTGCCGTTTTCGTGTTCAGACCGTTCCAAATTTTTAACCTGTTCCACACTTAAAACATCCCCTGTTCCAGTGTTCCCATATATCAAAGTTTGTTCAACTAGACACCCTTAAGCTATTAACAAATTTTCAACTTGCTATTAATCAACTTTTTTTTCATACGCGGGATCCAGACCTATTAGTTGTGAAACAGATATAAGACTTTTAGCCACATTTTATTATATGGATGGCACATTTTCTTACTGTACCACATATTATTTGCAATTATTCACTATTCATGGGCTAATTAATGGGCATTATATTTCATTATTATACTGTTTACTGCCAAACAAAACAAACAGAAATTTACAATATTTTTTATTTGTTAAAATCAGAAATTTTTAAAGCTCTCAAAATTGAGTTTAATGCTAGTAAAATTTTTGAAGATTTTGAAAAGGCTATAACACAATGCAATCATTGCAATGTGTCCGAACACTGAAATACATATTGTAAATTTCACCTGCACCAAGCTTGGTATAGAAATGTTTTGGTTTCCTGAATCAGAATATAAAAATTATTCTGTAGGAGGCAAGTGGCTCAAACATACTTTTGGCCTTACAATATAACACCAGAAGACGTATCAGCTTGCTTTGTGTTTGATTTAATGTCATGCAAACCAGAAAATGAAATTTAAGATAGATATGTCGATTATTTAGTTGAAACTTATATAGACGAAACTGCCATACTCTTCCCATATTTGTGGACAGAGGCAAATTCTTGTGTTATTCGTATTACGAATGCTTGCGAATCTTTTATTCGCATTTTAATTTATCGTTTTGTAATACACATGCATCCATCTGTTATATTTTCTTTGAAAAAATTAAAGAATTTCAGGTAGATACTTATGTTAAAATTTAAAGTTTGCATATTGCAAAACATATCAAAGATAAACAAGCTAAACTGAAATTGAAAAATGTAGAAAATTTATTAATAAGATATCAGTCTAATCAAATGACTAGAATGGATTTTGTAAAGTGGCTGTCTTATTATATAGTAAATATTAAATAATAATTTATACGCCTTGCATAATATTACCTATATTATAAACTGTTATTATAATGTAAGGAAATTAATGTCTTGTATTCGGATTTCGGAGGCTTTCCTAATATACATTCCTAAATTAAATCTATGTTTTTATTTTATTACCTGAGTGAGTTGGTGAGGAAAATACTTACCGGATTAATAGGAACCCTTAAATTTGGTGAGGAAAATACCTGTCGGATTATATGTTTTTACTGGTTGGTGAGGAATTTACCTCCTCCCAAAAAGACAAAGCTTATGCTCATTAGCAAGAAAAAGATAACAGAAGGTCAACCAAACCCCTGTATAAAGAGTGAAGCATAACAACTACCTCGGCCTCATAATAAATGAAGAATGGACCAACAACCAAGAGACAAGAAAGCGCATCGGAAAAGCTAGATTCACCTTCAACCGGACAGGGGCTTTGTTCAAGAGCGACAGCCTCTCTCTTGGTATAAAAGTAAGAATGCTGCGATAATACATCTTCTCTGCATTTTCTATGGTGTTGAATCGTGGACCTTGAACGAAGATATGTGCATAAAATTGCATTTGAGATGTGGCTATATAGGAGAATGCTTAAAATCCCGTGGATTGACCGCGTCACAAATGAAGAGGTCCTCATAAGAATTAATAAGAACTGACAAGTACTGACCACCATCAAATTTCGAAAGTTAGAATACTACGGACACATTATGCGAAATGAATCCAGATATGCCCTCCCACAAGCCATCCTGCAAGGAAAAATATTTGGAAAGCGAGGTCCAGGAAGAAGAAGAACATCCTGGTTAAAGAAACTCAGAACCTGGTTTAACACAACAACTCTGCAACTTTTCCGGGCTGCTGCAGATAAGATAGAGATTGCCATGATCATCACCAACATTCGTCACGGATAGCCACATCAAGAAAAAGAAGAAGAAACTACAAAGAAGAATAACAAAAGATGATAGACCTAAATTGAAAGTCAAAAGAAATCGGACTAGGAATGGATACAACAAAAACCAAATAGTTCACAAATTAATTGCTAGATAACCAGCTAGTATTGTTATAGATATTATAGATAAAATATTAAGATTTGATCCAAATCACTTAAATATAATGCGGCTCCTTACTGAGTTAGAGGGTGTTTTATTTAAAAATTCAAAAATTATTTGTACCCATTACTTTAAAACTGTTTGACATATCCTTTTCATACTTGGCAGAAAGTGTAGATTCTATACACTTTACTAAATTATGATAAATAAACTTTTCTGGCTTCTACCAGCGGCGTAAAACAGGGGGTAGTGGATGGTTAACCCATCCCAAATTCTACGCCACTGGCGGAATTGCTATTTCAGCGCAATATTTAGATTCTCCAATACTTTCTATGTAAATGATATACTCGTCATTCGTAAGGATAATGTCATCAATTTTCGAGATATTTGAAGTTAAAAATGAAACTGCGCGGCTATTTTGATTAATGTATTTTGTCCCTTTATTTTTAACTTCAAATATCTCGAAAACTAATGATTTTACCGTTACGTAATAAGAGTATATTATTTAAATGGAAAGTATTGGAGAAACTAAAAATTATGCTAACGTGGCAATTCCGTCAGTGGTGTAGAAGTTGGGAAGGGTCAACCATTCACTTTCTCCTGTCGTACGCCTCTGGTAATAACTAGAAACATTTATTTAACATAATTTAGTAGGGTATAAAGTACCTGCACTTTTTTGAAAGTAAAAGATATGTCAAATACTTTTAAAGTACTGGGTACAAATAATTTTTAAATTTTTAAATCAAACGTCCTGTAACTCAGTAAGGAGCCACATTATTTTATTTAAGTGATTTGGGTAAAAGATTAACTATTTCTATCCAGTGGTAAGCAAAGTCTTCAACAATTCCAGAATTATTTAACTTGGATTTAAGTAGTAACCTGATAAAGTCCCGATAAACTTCAAATGTTCAACAGTAGAAGATTAAGAAGGAGGAATTATTTTTATTATTTTATCATCATTTTTAAAATTCTATTAGCATAATGAAGGCACTATATTTGTGAACCTTCTATACCAGTGGCAGCTTCTTGCCCAACCTAACCTTAAGTGGATAAAGCGTCACTCAAACTTTAAGTACGCGGGTTTAAAGATCGCGGACTTACTCGGCTCGCCGTCGGTGATACACGGCAGACTTGCTCATAACTCATTGCGATGTCGTCGAGAGAAGATGCTTTTTGCTATTTAGGAATTTTATTGTATTATATACTTCGTATCGTATCCTATCGTATTATAAATTTTTAATACTAATAAAAAAACGAAATCGAAAAGTGTGGGTAACAAACAAAATATCATAGATAAGAGGGTAATATTTTCATCAGGAGGATAAAACAGCCTATAAATAATTAGGTTTACTCAAAAACAAATAATAAAAAAAGCTTAACATAATGTTTTGCTGTTTTCTCAAAACTTATAAAATGTAACTTGTCTCCTTTCAACAATAAACGATTGAATTATTTCTAGGCAATTTGCTTAATTAGTGAAAATATAAGTGTAACTTTAAACGCAATAACATGATGGCTCGAGGCTCGCTGCTCGTGGCAGTGATACAAGTACGGGTTACGAGTAAGATTTCAAACTTGTTGGATCGACGGCGGACTTAAAGTACGCGTACTTGCTGTAACACACGCGCGAAAAAGGTCGTCGAGCCATAAGTTCGCGTACTTACTCGCGTGTGTATCACACGCTTAAAGTAGGGATGGCGGTTTTTGACAAAACACCGGTTTTCGGTTATACCGTTTTTTTTGCTTACGGTTTAACCTGGCGGTTATAACCGGCAAAAAACCGGTTTTGGAAAAACCGGTTTTCTGTTTTTTAATCCAATAGGTTACAAGAAATGGGATTTAAAAAAAATAATATCAACATAAATATTTTACTTAAAAATAAATTGGATAATGCAATTTATCTTTTATTTTTACAACCATCAAAAAAAAATTATCATGTATTACTTTTAACACGTTTGTATATTTGTAGAATAGGTACATTTTAACTCATTTAATACTTCCTGTATTGGTGTATCGTTTTGAAAACGTAGGGAAATTCTTGGAGATTCGTATTCGTAATCAGTAATTCGATATTCATAGTCAGAGCATTATTTTTGGTAATCAGAAAAAGTCATTCACCCACTTTTAATGTCAAGAGTTAAGTGTGAAAAATAGATGATGGTTGCGTCTAATTCAACCAGATAACTTCTTATGTAAATACAGTAAAACCTCGATATAACGGACTAATTGTGGGGGACGGGATGTCCATTAATGTCGAAAGTCCGTTGTATAAAAATAGGTTTAAAATCAATCAATTTTTTTTTAAATATGTAGGTACTGTATTTAGATACAGTGTACAAATATGTAAGTTAAAAAAGAAATACAGTTTTGTTCGCTACTTTTTTACTTTTCCACTTCATCTAAAATTTTTCTGCAACAGGTTGACAAAATTAATTACTGATTCACGGGTTGAATTTTTCTGGGTTCAATTTTTGAAAATATCTCTGGTGAACCATTCCCTATTAGAGATATAATATGAAACAAGCAGATAATGCTTTTTGACGATTATATCTTTGACAACACTAGGTTTAGAAGATTTACTAACAATTACAGTAATCAATCCATGCGATCCATCGGCGTTAGCACAAAGCAGTGTCGAGATCCTATTCTTGTTGTTTTTCCTTCTAGAATTCGATTTTTCATATTTTTTTGCATTCAGATTTTTTTTACATATGATCTGTTTTTTGTCCGTTATATCCGAAGTCCGTTAAATAGAGGTCCGTTCTATCGAGGTTTTACTGTATTATGATTACAAAATTACCTTTTCAAGGAAATATTATAATAAAACTTACTAAATGTTTCTGGCTGATGTGAGATTGCACTTTCAGTTTGCTTCTGTATTTATAAAATAAAACAAAAATTCGAATTATGGTTTTGTTTGGAATAATTACTTGAGAATAATAATTATGATTGGGATCCAAAATAGTACCTAACCTAATCCTAATCACCGTAAAAACCTAATAACCGGTTTTTACTTTAAAAAGAAAAAACCGGTTATAACCGGGGCAAAAAACAACCGGTAAAACCGGTTATTGCGAACTAAAAAAACCGGTTTAAGGTTTAAACCGGTAGGTTTTTCCCATCCCCAGCTTAAAGTAAGTCTGCCGTGTATCACCGACGGCGAGCCGAGTAAGTCCGCGATCTTTAAACCCGCGTACTTAAAGTTTGCGTGTGTATTACACGGTTTATCCACTTAATATATATTTAAAGCCACTTTTTACTTTTTGAGATAGATCATTCAATTAACGCTGTGCGGATATGTATGCAAATTATTGCAACTGTCGACATTTAATGTTAATGACTTAACTACGCAACACAGACAATTATTATAACATTGGTTTTTAGAACATACATTTATATGTATTAAGTCACGAAGATATTCGTATATTAATATAAAAATTACTATAAATAATTTTAATTCAGCTTACCTTTCAGGTAGCCTTGTTTTTTATTAATTATCTTTACCGTACAAAAAATAATTATATTTAACTACCTTATTATAATAATTAAAATTAATTCTATAATTTTTGGTTTAAAATAATTCTAATTCGAATATATTTATGTGTTGGCTTAATTCCGGGTAATACTTGGTTGTCTGTTACCTATTCGAGTGTCAAAATCCTCCAGTATTATATTCCGTCCAATGATCTAAAAAACGCTGGTGTCACTATTTGGAAAATACCGATCATTTAACAGACCCTTTGCTTAAAACTTAAACTTAACTTAACTTAAAAAATATGAAGAAAAGTAAGTATTTACTAGACAACTCGAAAAGAGTATAATTAAACGCTCTTGCGACAATAGTATAAAAAATATAGATCAGTGGTTCTCAATATTTTTGTGTTATGTACCACAAAATATTTTTTATTATTTTTATTTCGTACCTGAACTGATACCATCTAGCTGGGTAATTTAATTAACTATAATAGTGGTGCTGATTTTGTTGGTTTTGCGTTTTGTGTACCACCGCAAATAATGATATGTACCACCAGTGGTACATATACCACAGATTGAGAACCGCTGGATAGATTATACAAAATAAAAATTTCTCTCTATATATCAGTATCAATCCCCATTACCGACATGTTCTGTCTAAGGTCTCTCCTAGGCCTTTTTCGGTCTTCCTCTTCTACTCCTACCAGTAACTTGCAAATTAACCATTCTTCGTATTTGGTGATTAACGTTTCGATGTTGAACATGCACGAAAGATCTTAATTTATACTCTCCCATTTTAACATCAATTGATGCCTCCCCTAAGCTTCCCATAATACAATCATTCTTAATATTAACCTTTTTTTGTCACTCCACTCATTCATCTAAGCATTCTCATTTTCTTCTTCTTCTTTTCTTCTTTCTTCTTCCATGCTCAACATTCAGTTTGGTACATCACAGCTATGTTTGGTATGTTTGGTACATGCAATTTTATAGAATTTTCCCCTTAGTTATATAGAAATCTTTCTGTCACACAAAATACCACTCACTTTCTTCCATGTTATCAATCCAATCCTAATTCTACTGTATCACCTCCACATATTTCCATGTAACTTCTAGGTGCTTAAAACTATTACTTTTCACAATTACTTAATCATATAAAGTTATCATTTCCATGATCATCATCAATGGAATCACTGATCGTTAGGAGCCAAAGCCTTCTTCAGAAAAATCCTTTAATTGGCCCTTCTTTCTGACAGTTCGTCTCCATGCTTTAATTTCAATAGATTTTAAGTTGTATTCTAGGTTGTCTTGACACCTAAGACTCGGTCTTCCTTTGGTTCGTTGTTCCATCGTCCCTCTTCGGTGAAAACTCTACTGACTGTTGCACTTTCCTATCTGATTTCATCTGATTAGATGCCCTAGATCTATGCTACTAAGCATCCACTCTTGATGCAATCCTACTTTCACATGAAGTTGATTAATCCCTCTGTCGAACACTATTTGGTACTTCCCCATACAGTGGAACCTTGATAAGTCGGATTAATCGGGACCGCGGTCGATCCGGTTTATCGAAAATCCGGGTTAGCCGGAGAATATGGTAAAAATTAATAAAATACGGTATACTTAGATAATATAAACTCCATTATAAATGCAAAAACATGAAATGATAATCTATGCAGAGTACATCTAAATTACGTACAGTTGTATAGAGTATAGATTATTGTTTATTTCTTGGTAAGAAACTCAGTCAAAGTGAAACAATTTTTGTTTTGTCGTATGAAAATCGGTCCGGGTTAGCCGGACTTCCGGGTTATCGGGGGCCGACTTATCGGGGTTCCACTGTACATGTATCCCACGCTCTTTAAATATTCACCGGGAACTTTTCACGCCCACCACAGAATATCTCGAGGAACTCTAACATATCGTCACTTCAAAGCAACAGTAGGATGTGTAAAAAAATGACATTTGTGATATCCATGTCAAATGATTCGAAATAAACCCTTCTGTTGAGTGTAACACTAAGATAAATAAAAAGTGAAATATTTTTTTTATAATATTACATATCCTTGTGTATGTAGCTTAATTCCCTTTAACCCAAATTATATAATGCAACAATAGGACAACATACATATCACGCTGTTATATTTTGTCGTTTACCCATTTTGGTCACAAATATAAATGCAATACTAAGTTATCTTACGCACATATCCTACTGTTGCCATGTAGTTATTGCTGAATTGCGAATATGTCTTTGTTTATATTATCCGGCTTGCGGTCATAATATTTATATTATTATCTTCAGTAGTCTTAAACAATAGTTATACTATTACATTAATTCATGTTAAAAGGTGTATGTTAAGACTAAAACCCGATTTGGGCTTCGAAACGTTAATAAAATCATTTTTTTGGTAAAATTGTGGCTTATTTCCCAATAAAAGTAATTGATTATAAAAATGCCACAAGAAAATAGCTTCAGAACAACATTGTAAAAACTCTGAGGTATATAGAAGAAGTCAGTAGTTAGTGTATAATTTAGTGAAGAAAAATAATTTTACTGATTCTGATTTGCTATCTGGAATTTATCACGCACAGTAAAAAGGTAAGTTAATATATTGATTATTTAGAGATAGTGTCATTACATGATAAATTCCCCTTTAGAAATTTCGCACTGATTTAAGAAAATTCAATAAGCTTTTGCTTTCACAACTTTCAGCATCCGCTATTACCAAAACTGATTCTGAATGTCAAATTTTTACATTTTTTGGAAAACAAGTATGTTCGTGTTATAATTTATGTAATAAAATGTGTAAACAACAAAATTATTTTGGTTTTTGTCTTGAAATGTGTAAAATTTTAAACAAAACTTCAGTTCAAAATAAGTTTATGTAACAAAAACTTACGGATATCGTTAAAAAACAGATTATCTTTTAGGGCAACAGTAGGACAAGTAACTTTTTTCCAATTATTTTTCACTTTTTTATGAATTTATATAGCTTGCTGTGTGACATCTGTAAAGTTGGTACTCAAACATGCAAATTCATTCAAATATAAAAAAGTTATTAAGTACTAATAGTCTAAGAGCTAGAGGCGAGAAATCATCGTCATAAGTAATATGGAGTTTGGCAGGTGAAATGTGTCTATTGTATGTTGATAATTATGACCCCTTTCAGGCTGACACCTCAGTGGATACAGGGAGTAGCAATAAGGGATGAAAGGGGAAAGTTAACGCAGTCATTAATGGTTTTCACCTCCTATTTTGTTAAACCTCCATCGATTTACATGAAAATTGGTGAGTAGTTAGAGCATACCTCAAGAAATAAAACTGATATGGTGCCAACGTGCGCTTTTACCCTGGGGGTGGATGCCACCCCTTCTCATAGGTGAAAACTATTTTATTAAAAATAACCCCACTAATCGATAGAGGGACAAATTTTAAGCAAAATTTATTACTTCTAATTATTAAAATAAATCAATACTTTTTGAGTTATTAAAGATCAAAGATTTGAATTTTTCGTGAAATAAATGCATGATGTAAAGCGGTTTTTCGTAAATAATTCAAAAACTGTAAGTTTTATCAAAATAGTTATGATTACCAAAATTGAAGATAATAAAAAATAAAAGAGATTTCTTATTCGAAAAACCTTTGAGAATTAATAAAAAGTGACTTATAGGTGATGGAACGTATATTTTTTTTTTTTTCGGCTAGTACCCAAATCTATGTATTCAAGCTCAAATAACAGGAAAAACGGTGCATTTTATAAAATATATTTACTGAACACTTGTCCAAGTACTTAGAAATATGTATCAAATGAGCTCCCGGAAAAGTTGATACCATTAAACATTATGCTACAAACATTTTTCAAAGTTTAGGCTCCAAAAATTTGGAGCTTAATTATTATATTATTTATATAAGTTTTTAAAATTGTTTTAAGACATTTATATAAAATATATCACAAAAGGAATTTGAATATTATGTCAAATGTGCCTATTATTGGACACCCTCAGTTTCTGTACATATGTATTCTGTTTATACAGGGGCCAAAAAAGTGGGGGGCAAGGGAACACAACCGGTGAATAAACAAGACAACGTGCCTTTTTAACGAAAATTATAGTACAAAAGTACTGCAAAAACTGAAGGGGGGGCAGCTGCCCCCCTGCCCCTGGCTAGAACCGCCACTAAGTTTATATCGATAGAAAAAATTCGATTAAATATCGAAATATTATAAAAATAATATTTTAGAAACATACATATTATTTCAAAAATATATTACTTCATATAAACTGTAAAAGAATTGAAATATCAAATAAATAAATATTACTTATTAATTTTAATGTAAGTAATGTTAAACGGCAGGTTACAAATTTTTGGTGCTGTCTACCCAATGATTTATGTATTATGTATATTATATTGTATAATATACAGTGTGTCTACTTAAGTTGGACACATATATTACGGGACACTTTTTTATTTTTAATTTTACGAAATAAAGTTATAATTCATAAAAATTCTGCATCGTCTAAAACCTACGATTAAATCATCAGATAGCAAATTTTATCTATATTATAGGAGGTATTTTAAAAAATATGAATTTCGCTCAAGATTAAAGTACCTTTTTTTCACACTGTGGTAAATTATTGTTACTACGAAAAATTGTTTGGAATTAAAACTGTGTTCTAATATATGCAATAGTTGTTATTATTATAATTAAATAATCAATAATTATTATAATAATGTAACTATTATCTACATTCTTCTAATAAAAAGAAAATATTTAATTTTTTTCTCAAATTAGAGATACCTACCAATCATCATTTTCATTTATAACTCTTTTATTATTAATTTTACAAACAAAAATTATTCTTCATAAAAAGATCTGCATGGTCTAAAATCCAAGATGCAATCATAAACATAAGATTATATAAAATTGTATCGATTTTAGTCAATGTGTAAAAAATATGAATTTCGCTCAAGAAATTCGCTCAGTAAAGTGCCTTTATAGCTCACAATATTTAAATAGTAGGATATAATTACACATTAAACATAATTTTTAATTCTAAACAACTTTTCATAATAGCAATTTTCCATATTAGGAATTTAAATACATAAAAAACAAAGTTTTCGTTATAATAATGCTCGCATTTTTAACTTGTTATATTTAAATTGTAATAAAACGAACTTAATAATAAATTATAATCCTAACTTGATTCCCGAAATTCCTTTAAAAATTATTCTGTTAACAAATTTTTGAAAATAAATATATAAATAGCGTATGTTTTAATTTTCACTTTTTCCTAAAAACTCGAAAGGGTTCTCTTATTTTCATCATCACTTGCTTAGCTTTGATGTTATAAACTTCATCTGGAGCTCACTTGATAGGTATTCTTGAGTACTTTGACAAGTGTTCAGTAAATATATTTTATAAAATGCACCGTTTTCCCGTTATTTGAGCTTGAATACTTAGATTTGGGTACTAGCCGAAAAAAAAATATACGTTCCATCACCTATAACTCACTTTTTATTAATTCTCAAAGGTTTTTCGAATAACAAACCTCTTTTGTTTTTTATTATCTTCAATTTTGGTAATCATAACTATTTTGATAAAACTTACAGTTTTTGAATTATTCACGAAAAACCGCTTTACATCATGCATTTATTTCACGAAAAATTCAAATCTTTGATCTTTAATAACTCAAAAAGTATTGATTTATTTTAATAATTAGAAGTAACAAATTTTGTTTAAAATTTGTCCCTCTATCGATTAGTGGGGTTATTTTTAATAAAATATTTTTCACCCCCGAGAAGGGGCGGCATCCACCCCCAGGGTAAAAGCGCACGTTGGCACCATATCAGTTTTGTTTCTTGAGTTATGCTCTAACTACTCACCAATTTTCATGCAAATCGATGGAGGTTTAACAAAATAGAAGGTGAAAACATTTAATGACTGCACCAACTTTCCCCTTTCATCCCTTATTGCTACTTCCTGTATCCACTGAGGTGTCAGCCTGAAAGGGGTCATAGTTATCAATATACAATAGACACAATTCACATGCCAAACTCCATATTACTTATGACGATGATTTCTCGCCTCTAGCTCTCCGTCTATAAAGTTTCGTAAAATTTTCAATTGCGTTTTTCTCGAAACTACATTATTTGACATATCCTACTGTTGCTTTGATACGACGATATACTTTGCCAAGATCGACGAATACCATATCAGCGTTTTTTGTTTATTTTTGTATTTTTTCATGAAAATTTTTTCATTTTAACGTTTCATCACGTATTTACTTATAAATTACTCTCTCCCATGTCCTCAGGGTGGGATTAAGTAGTTTTGATTGAAAGTGAATTGTGAATATCCTACCTAAAATTAGACTATAAGAAAGCAGTTTTAAAACTTATCCATGGTTTTAAAAAATTGTGGAGGTCGGCAAGATCACACTTCACTGCATTAAAAGCTTTTTTATAATTTTTTTATGTCCTGTGTTTTCCTGGTGTTTTAACTACATACTTACTTATTAATTTTAATAAAAAATAAATACATACGCAAAACGTATATTATGTAGATTTAACCATAAAATATTTGCATTTTTTAATGGGCCCGAATAATTGCGTGAGTTTTATTACATATTTGATATACTCTGGGCTAATTAGCAAAATACAAGGAAAAGTTATTTACCAGCAATTTTATTGCTGGAATCGAATCTTATTATTGTATGTATTAATAATATAGGTATGCAAAGTCCGCAGATAGTATGCTACTTTTTTTATAAACAAAATGGCGCCCGAAAATCGTGTTTTTTTCAATTTTTGCTCTATAACTCCAAAGACTTTAACTTTACACCAAAAATACTCAAATAAAAATTCATCGCAATTAAATTCTGCATAGAGATCTGTTTTTTCCGATTCACTTCGACGAAAACTTTCCCCGTAAAAAGCGGGTTTTTCCAACAAAATCTTTAATATTCAACTAAAATTTTAGATAAGTAATTTTTAATCAATAATTAAATAACTTGGTAATATAAAAGCCCTTTTTGTATAGATTATAATTTCATAAGCTGATGCAAATTGAATAAACAGTTTACCAACAATTGAATTGTTAATTAAAAATTTACGGTCGCTATAATAACGACAATAATTATGATGTATAAGGATAGCTATAATTTTTTTATAAAAAGATACTATACCTATCTAATGTACTTTACAGAATTGAAATTGGGCTATTTAAGCGGCCTCAGGAATATTTTAAATTTATAATCAATTTTTTGGCTTATAAACAAATAGAATATCTCGGGAAATATTAAACTAAATTAAATTGTAAAAACGGCATTAGCAAAGCAGTGGCAGGGAGCTTCTTTTAAAAGAAAAAATATTTAATTATGACGAGCAGTTTCTGAGATACAACCAGTCCAAGTTGACCAGAATTTACGGCAAAGATATAAATAATAGGATCATAATTTTTAAACCGTCACCTTTTTATTTTTATCCTTTTTCTCCACACCAATTTTTGTATCCTTAAAATATTCGTAACATATATTAATATAATAAAAACTATCGATAGTACGTGTAAAAATTGTCAAAAATAGCAAAATTCCAATCAAAAATTAGGTTGGAGAAACTGATACCCTCAAAGTTCAAAATCGGTATACGTTAAAAAAATGCATTTTCTCGGCTTCCCATGGAGCAATTTCCTTCATTCTTTTTTGTTCCCAAGTAACTCGAGAAGAGCCATCGAATTAACGTATTATTAAATGTCAGACTTGTTTTTCTTTTGTTATAATAGATTAATTTATTTATAAGAACAGAAAACTACATATTTTTTCCAGTTGTAGGCTTTTTTTACATAAACTTACTACAAGTGTACCTTTTAAAATTAAAAACATAAATATTCTCATTTGAAAGCTGTATAATTATTTAAACAATTTTTATTTAAACAAATTAAAATTTTGTGTTATAATAAATAAATTAATTAATTATAACAAAACAAAAGCAAGTATGATATTTAGTAATGCGTTAGTTCGATGGCTCTACTCGAGTTACTTGGGAACAAAAAAAGAATGAACGAAATTGCTCCATGGGAAGACGAGAAAATGCATTTTTTTAACGTATACCGATTTTGAACTTTGAGGGTTACATTTTCTCCAACCTAATGTTTGATTGGAATTTTGCTATTTTTGGCAATTTTCACACGTATTATCGATAGGTTTTATTATAATAATATATGTTATGAGTACTTTAAGGATATGAAAATTGGTGTGGAGAAAGAGGAGAAAAATAAAAAGGTGATGGTTTGAAAATTATGATGCTATTGTTTATATATTTGCCGTAAATTCCGGTCAACTTTGACCGGTTGTATCTCAGGAACTACTCATCATGATTAAACATTTTTTCTTTTAAAAGAAGCTCCCTGTTGCTGCTTTTCGAATGCCGTTTTTATAATTTAATGTAGTTTAATATTTCCCGAGATATTCTATTTGTTTATAAGCCAAAAAATTGATTATAATTTTAAAATATTCCTGAGGACGCTTAAATAGTCCAGTTTCAATTCTGTAAAGTACATTAGATAGGTATAGTGTCTTTTTATGAAAAAATCATAGCTATTCTTACGCATCATAATTATTGTCGTTATTATAGCGACCGTAAATTTTTAATTAGCAATTCAATTGTTGCTAAACTGTTCATTTAATTTCCATCGGCTTCTGGAATTATAATCTATACAAAAATGGATTTTACATTACCAAGTGATTTAATTATTGATTAACAATTACTTATCTAAAATTTTAGTTGAAGATTAAAGATAATGTTTTTGGAAAAACCCGCTTTTTACGGGGAAAGTTTTCGTCGAAGTGAATCGGGAAAAACACGTCTGTATGCAGAATTTAATTGCGGTAAATTTTTATTTGGGTGTTTTTGGTGTAAAGTTAAAATCTTTGGAGTTATAGAGCAAAAATGGAAAAAAAAACGATTTTCGGGCGCCATTTTGTTTATAAAAAAAGTAGCACACTATCTGCGGACTTTGCATACCTATATTATTAATACATACAATAATAAGATTCGATTCCAGCAATAAAATTGCTGGTAAATAACTTTTCACAAAAATGGCCTATTCTCCGATGTATAGAGAGCAAGGATAATACATAATCAAACTGTGCGCAACAAACCAATTAACTTTGATATGAGTTTTCTATAAAACGCGTATACACGTCACGACCTAACCACCAGACTATCGATGTCGGGCTGACAACGTTGGGTCTGACCGTTGGAGCGCGTGTAGTCTTGTCACACGACAAGCCATCCCAAAATTAGTCATCCCGACAGTCAGGCTGACGGATTTGGTCGGGTGGTCTTGCTATTCCCACATCCCGACGGTTGGGTCGGGCTATAAATATTAATGATCTCTTCCTTCTCTATATTTTCTCCTTCGTAAGGATTTAGTGGCGTCATGTAATTTGTTTGACTATTTCTGTTTAATTATCTCTCCTGTGCGTGTTGTTTTTCTTCGGAGAATAAGTAACCAGTCATGATCTTTATTTGGTCCGACCATCGCACTGGAGATTTGATCTATTTACACAACAATTACGTGTTAACTATGAGATTGTACTACTTTCAGCTATATATTTTAATCGTTGCAATTTGTGTACTCCAAATTATGATGCTAGAAATAAAAAAATACGGTTTATACAAAACCATTCATCATCATCATTGGCTCTACAACCCATGGTGGGTCTTGGCCTGTTCCAGAATAAGCTTCCATTCCTTCCTATCCCTCGCCTTGGTTTTCCAATTTCGCACTCCTAACACTCGCAAGTCGTCTTCCACCTAGTCTTTATCTGGCCTAGCACGGTAAATTAAATAAACAAAAAATTATATTCAAACAGTGTAGTTATGTAGGTCATAGGCATGATGTTCTTGGTGCTACTTTACTTTTCGGGATTCCCCGGTAAGCTACGGTCTTCAGATATTGAAAGGGGTGGGTTATTAAAATAACATTTACTATCAAAAGGTATTAATCATTGGGCGCCATCAATAAATCAAAATAAATATACTGCCATATGCCTATCCAAAAATAAAAAAATAATTACTTGCAATGTCGTTCCATCAGATATAAGTTGGTACTTACCAGTACCGTCGTAGGTTGTGTGTACGCCTTTCCAACAATATGGATAAGAGATATAGTGTGCAAAAGAAAAATACTGATATAAGTTAAAACATAATATTCGTTCATTTATGAAAAAAAAATATTTCTATCTATCTATCTATCAGCGAGGTTCCTACAGCCTCTGCCGCTTCTCGCATTTCGACCGCCATCGTTTTCTGTCCATCCATTCGTCTTCTTTGATGGCTCTATCTTTCATGATGTGCCGTACATTTTCTTCCCAGGCAACTGAAGGTCTTCCCCTTCTTCTTCTTTGGTGTGGTATGTAATTTAAAGCTTTCTTTGGCCATCTATCTTCATTCATTCGTTTCACGTGACCATACCACACTAGTTGTCTAGTTTCAATTTTATCTACACTGGAATATACAGTATGTGTCCTCCTTCTAATATCTTCATTCCTGATGTGATCTTTTTTAGATATACCACACGCTCTCCTTAGATAATCCATTTCTACTACTTCTATTCTTTTCCTATCTTTTTTTGTCATCTGCCAAGCTTCTGCCCCATAAGTCATAATAGGCTCTACCAAGGTACGATAGATTGTCAATTTCGTTTCTTGCCTTATATCTTTAGACCACAGTAGAGAGCTCAGAATGCTTACCGCTTTTTTGCCCTGCTGCGTTCTCTTTTCGATGTCTCTTTTGGTAGTGCCTTCTTTAGATATTATAGATCCGAGATATTTATATTCATTACATCTTTTCGTGGTTCTAATTTTTAACTCTGGATCTTCTTCATCATCCCCTATTTTAAGATACTCTGTCTTTGACATATTCATATTAAGGCCCCATTTTTCATATTCTTTCTTTAGTTTTCTAAACATGTAGTCCATGTCTTCCTCATCATTCGCTACGACTACCTGATCATCTGCAAAAAACAAAGTTGTTAGACATTTACCACTGCCGATGTCTATTCCCATTCCGGATACTTGTTTCCTCCACTGCTCTAGCGATGATTGAATATATATTTTAAATAAAGTCGGAGACAGACAACATCCTTGTTTAAGCCCCTTTGATATAGGGAATGATTCAGATATAAAGTTTCCTTCTTTAACGACACTTCTTGCATTTTTGTATATATTTGCGATAGCATCCACATACTCTCTACTGAGACCTACCTTCGTCAATGTTTGAAACAGTTTTTTCAAAGGTACCGTATCGTATGCCTTCTCCAAATCTACAAACAATAGGTGGGTAGATAGATTCCTTGCCTTCCGTTTTTCTATTACCTGCTGCAGAACGAATATACTATCAGTGCACGATCTTCCTGCACGAAATCCACTTTGTTCTTCCATGTCTTCGTATTCTGATTCTATTCTTTTCTTTATTATTCGACCGTACAACCTCCCTACTGAGCTGGTAAGAGTTATTCCTCTATAATTAGAGCATATGCGTTTATCCCCTTTCTTGAATACTGAGCTGATGTATCCAACATTCCAATCATCAGGGATATTTTGTCCTTTTAAGCATTTATTAAATAGTTGAACCAACATCTCATGTAATATGTTTGGTCCGTACTTTACCAACTCAATTGGGATGTCTCCAGGTCCTGCTGCTTTACCGTTTTTAGATCTTTTGAGGGCTTCGCTTAACTCTCCGGTTGTTATCTCAACTATTTGTGTATGTTCGGCTAATTCTTCCATTTCGATCTCTTGGAATTTACATCTATCTTCTGTCAGTAAAATCTCATAATGGTGTTTCCACTGTTTAAGATCTATTAACTTTATGTTAGATTTTTCCTTTCCTTCCCTCTGGAGAGACTTTATTACCTTCCACGCTTGCCCAACTCTTGTTCCACCCATATACCTATCCACTTCTGCGCATTTTCGGTCCCACATCTCATTTTTACTTTTCACTACTTCTCTTTTTACATCTCGATTTAATGCTGCATATCTCTTGTGATCTTCCTCCTTTCTTGTTGACATCCATTTCTGATAAGCAGTTTTCTTCTTGTTTACTAACGTTTGCATATTCTCCGACCACCATTCTGTATTTTTTATTTCATGTTTGTATTTATACCCCAAAGCTTCACTTGCAGCCTCATGAATGTATTTTTTAATTTGCTGGTATAATTCTTCCGCTGTTATATTTTCTCGTCCCACATTTTGTAATTTTGTGGCCAGTCGTAATTTATATAGAAATTTCGTTGAGCCTTCTTTCAAGCTTTCTAGGTTATATTTATGAGATCTTACTTCTTGTCCCTTTTCTATATTCTGTACCTGAGTATTATTGTTTTTGCGATAGTTAACTATCACGTTGGCCATTAGTAAACGGTGATCGGATCCACATTCTGATCCACGGTATACCCTTACGTCAGTGGTTTTCAGCTGGGAAGTTTGACGTTGAATTACATAGTCGATTATCGAGCGCAGATTCCTAGTAGGTTGTATCCATGTAAATTTGTGGATGTCTCTATGTTGAAAAAATCCATTCATAATCTTGAGAGACATTGTTTCACAAAAATCTCTAAGACGCATTCCGTTGTCATTGGTTATTTGTTCCCCATATCTTCCTACGACTCTATTATTTTCTTCTCTACCTACTCTGCCGTTTAAATCTCCTAGTACATAGATTTCACAGTTATCTTTAACTTGAGAGATTATTTCATTCATCTTGTCGTAGAAATCGTCTTTACTTTCTGGATCTGCATCTTCATTTGGGGCATACACTCCGACAATTACGATATTGTGCCCATTTGTCATTTCCAGCATCAGCAGTTGTTCATTTACTTCAGTCCACGATTTAATATTATTTTTAAGATTTTTTCGAATAGCAATAGAGACTCCTCTCTTAGCTCTGTTATCTTTGCTCACTCCACTGAAGATATGTATATACTCTCCTATCTCTTCATTTCCTTTTCCCTTTTTCTTGGTTTCGGTAAGAACACATACATCTATTTTTCTTTCCGCTAATTCTTTGAATACTTCTGCTTGTTTGGTTTTAAGTCCTTGCACATTCCATGTAGCCAATATCATTTTCCTTTTCCGTTGCATTAGTCGTCTTTGTTTTGATCCGTCCGCATTCCGAGGCGTTTTGTCGAAATTTGTAGCATTTATTTCTTTTGACAAGGGACGAGTTGCTAGCCCATCGCCTCAACCCTCCTCCTTTATCCGGGCTTGGGACCGGCACCGGCATTTACTGAGCTACTCAATCCACCCTGCACTTACCGGAGCCGGAGTTAAAATGTAAAAAAATTATTTAAGAAAGCAAAAATGAATTGAAATGAATGAGTAAAAAAATTAAGTCCTTCACGTGTATGATTGTTCAAGAGGAAAATATACAGTTTATTACAAGTACTTGGTGACCAGAGCTAAGGTAGGTCTGGTATAGCTCAGCTGGAACTCTTGTTACCCAACACTTTTCACTAACACCTTAATTTTTGACTTAAAGTACTATTTCACAAAGTTTTATTATATGAAAGATTAAATTTCAGTTTTTTGTTTTATTTTTACAAAAGGTAACTGCTTACTTGATTGATAATGAAATATTCCAACATTGGAATGATTTAAACATTGTTTACCTGAACATAGCAAAATTTTGTTTAAACAATTGATTTTTTTATTTTATTGAAAAGTTGGGAAACTCGCTCCGCGAACTTTCATTAATTTATTCTTGAAAAAAAAAAACATAAAAGGAACTGTTCGATCCAATTCACAGGAATTTGACACTAAAACATACCAATATGGTATTCACTGCAACCACATTGTCTTCTCACTAAGAAAGCAGACTACATCCTATGCTCAACTTTGGTACAGAAACAAAAAACTGGAGTTCACTCCATCTGATAACTCAACTTGTCTCGCAGACCAAACTAAAAACTGTCTCGCGGTCAGACTAAATGGCCCGCGCCTCAACTTAACTCTGTCGTAGATAGAACTTGACTCCTTTCTCTCATCCTAATTCCAGACAAGACTCTCCTCTCAAACACAGAAGTTACCCTCCCATATGACAATCACCAGATAGTTATCCAATTAAAAGAAACCAAATATTGCTTCTACCAATAAAATAACCAGGGTATTTCCTAAGTCACATCCCATTAAAAGTCGTAAATCTTCCTTGACGAATCAAAATCATATAGCCACATAAGCTATGGTTTTCGTGATTCCCACAAAAGTGTTAACTCAGCTATTTAGCCAACCTCGACTCAAAGAAACTTGTTCATCTTATCGCTACAATGGAATGTATTGTATAAACATTCTAGCTCTAAAGTAAACAGACTTCAGTCTAAGGCTCCTTATTGAAGAATTTATTACCAAAATCCTTTTGTAATTCGCCGCGATAACGAAATTAAAATATAAATCATATACAGTGATGAGCGCGCTAATAACCGGCAAAATAGCGCAATGGAAAACATAATACATTGCGAAACAAACAGAGATGAAACTAGTGGAGGTGGAAATGATCGTTATAAACTTATAAAAGAACATTATATTACATAGTTTCCCACCTTTAAACGTCTGTGACAGGAGTATTTTATAAAATTCTACTGTCACAGTGACAGTTGCCATACTCCTCTGATATGTCTAAAGGTGGAAAACTATGTAATGTAAAGTTAATTTTTACGTTTATAGCGATAATTTCCATCTCCACTAGTTTCATCCCTTTTTGTTTGGCAATGTATTATGTTTTCCATCTTTTGTGCCATTTTGTTGGTTACTAGGACGCCCATCACTGTATACAGACCGTGAGATACAAAAAAAAAGAATTTCGCGGTACACATGTGTCTAAATTATTCGTCACTACAGGATCGGACCTGATATATTTATACGACAATAAAAACACATTTATTGTATTTTCTTGGGACCGTTACAGCCTGACTCTTCTCCTCACTCAATCCAGTCTCTGGCTATAAATGTGTCTTAACGGCTCCGCCTCATTCATTCTCTCAAAGTGGCCTAGCCACCGCAGATTATTTATTTTGATAGATCTACCAATAGGTTCATATTTTAGGCTCGTTATTAAGGTAGTAAAGTTCAAAATTAGAGCGTCTACAAATTTTTTTGAAATTTGCCCATTCTCGAGATAATGAATTTATGCAAACTCAAACGTCCTCACTTATACTACAGTTGCGCACACGCTTGATTAGCAATTGAAAAAACAAAGCGGTTTTCGACATTTTACTGCAAAAAACTCTTCGGAATTTCATCAATCAATGTTTAAAGAATATCTACGTACCTTGGCAACATTGAAATTTTTAGATAAATGTCCTATTTAGGGTTAAAAATGGCTCAATTTTCAAAATTTTCAATCGCTCATATAACAAAAACTATTAACTTAAGAGAAAAATCACAAAAGACGTTTTCTGTTTGAAATGATTCAAAAAATCTAAAAAAAAAATTGTTCGATGCAAAAAGAATAATTTTAGGAAAAACCCATAATCTTTCCCCTCGCCTGGCAAGGTCTTATGCTCTTCAGAATCGCCTGTCATTGTACACATTTATTCTAAATGACTGACTCAAACACATACTTAAATTTAAACCTTACAGGAGAAAGTTTATTTTACCCCCTAAATTTGCACTTTTCGATTCAGCTGGTAGATACACGTGCACCGCTGAGGCCTGCCAGGTCATGATTTTTAGCCTTGGTGTGCTATGAATTATCACTAGAAAAATTTTTAGCCTTACAGAACGACCGTTAGTCGGAGGGTTCACTAGCTCTTAGACTATTTATAAACTTCTTAGATGGACAAATGCCTTGCACCAGTTACACTGTTATGTTCGGTGCACCGTTGATTTTAGTTAATCATAAATATAATGACTCTAGTGTCATCTAACGACAATTACTTGAACTATAAACGTAACGTTTTTGAGATAAGATTTTGGAGTTTTATTAATGTGGGTATATTGTATGTGGGTATTTCGTCGTATGCTGAAAATTCCATGGACCGACTGCGTTAGAAATGAAGAAGTTTTAAGGCGTATGAATAGAGAACGTGAACTCACAGAAATTGTCAAGAAACGTAAAACATCTTATCTTGGACACTTATTTAGACACGACAGGTATAACTTCCTTCAACTTATTAAAGAAGGGAAACTAGAAGGAAGATGCGGCCCGGGTAGAAGACAAATGACCTGGCTGCGCAACACCAAGGAATGGACAGGATTAGGCTTTCAAAGTCTAATAAGAAAAGCTCCAAATAGAGACGACTTTGCAGAAGTCATCGCCAACCTTCGCTAAGAAGACGGTACCCAAAGAAGAAGATGTTTTATTAAACTGTTAATGCAAAAAAACCGTTTTTCTTAGTTATCGCAACTCCTGAGCGGAGTTGCGATATATTGTGTCTGCACCATATTATGTAAATACTGGTAAAATACATTGGTCAATAACCTTCCTTTTTCATTTTGCAAAAATCTGGTATATGGGGATTTAATTTTCAGTAGTTATTGAAACCTTACAATCTTAGCAATCGCAATCAAATAACGCAATTTTAAATTTTGTTGTCACTGATTATTTTGTGGTTACGGATTACCGAATTTTATAATTTTTAAGTTCAAAGTTGTCAAAGATACTAATAATTGGATGAAACTAGTAATTAGACGATTTTTTATTTCTGTTAAGGTTACTCTATAGTTATGGTGTAGGCAAATAATCATTCGAACATTAGAAAGTATCGTTGCGCAAAAAAATATAAAGAAGAGTATTGCGTTTTAAGCACCTATTGTGTTTTGAAAAAGAAGAATTACCTTTTATCGATTTGAAGATCAGCTGGAAACGGTTTATTGACAAACAACTTAATAACTCAATAAACAGTTCAAAATGTATATGTTATTACAGGAAATACGAAATCTGAAATTGAAGACGAGAGCTATTGTGTTAGCTCCCATATCATTTCCAAAAATAAAGTAATAGACCAGGGCGGATCTGTAAAAATATTAGTACATTTTGACGTTAGGAGGTGACTCAAATTTTTTTTGGAGAAATTGCTTGAAAATAACTCAAATAATAATATTTGAGTTATCCTCCCTCTCAAAAAGGTCCGGAACATTGTTTAAATAATCAAAATGTCAAAAAGTTAAGGAAAATTCGATTGTTTTCTTCGATTTTTGATTATAACTTTAAAAGTATTCATTTCTGAGAAAAGTTGCACTGACCTAAAAATTGCGTAATTAAATTTTCTATACTATAGAATTGGCTGTAGATATAAAAAATAGTCACCCTTGTTGCAAAATAGCGATAATTGCGAAAAAACCATACAAAAACAAGTATTCGCATTTTACGTTTTTCAACCATTTATGCTACACTTAGGACCTTCATATTTCACCCAGAAAAACTTTATGATACAGTAATATAATACTATACATTTCATTAAGATCGGTTTAAAAGATTTTGCAAAATAGATTTTGCAACCCAGCTTTCGCAAAAAAAAATCATTTTTTCAAAATGTTACAGGACTGAAAATAAAGCAGGTAGCAAGTTGAATTTTTTTGCATATATACGCTCCGAGCTTCGCTGGTATCGCCACCTACCTACAGGATTACTAGTATAACTTTTACCGGAAATTTTCTGGACAGAAAAAAGTGTTGCCTATACTCTGTGAGTTTCGCTGGTATGGCTGCTATCGCCATCTAACGGTTGACTAGTGTTCCTATTTCGGCCGGAATTTTAAAGAGGACAGTGGAAAAGCAAATAATAGTTGTTTCAAACTTATTATTTAATTCTTTATTTACAACTTAAAGGAGTAATGGATTGTAATCGATAATTAATAGCAGTAAGTACAGAATTTATTATTCATTGTGATTATTTTTCAGATTTTGATTATCGTTTTGACGGTTATGTTGACAACTAATATTAGAAAAAATTTATTCTGCAAAAAAGTATTTTCATATAATTATATACTTCTTAAATATTAACTTATGAACGACATTGAACGGCATACTATGTTTGCTGTGATTGGTCGTTATCTTCACGCATTCAAATTTTGTTTCAGGATTGGATTGTAAAATTTCGAGAATGTGCTAACTGATCCTTTAGCTCAATTTTTTTTACCGTTTTAAAATTAAAATTGTGTTTACTTACTTTTTCCTAATTGCATCAATCCATTTTTGTCGTTGAATCACCTTATGCTTAGCGACAGGAAAGTTGTAGAATACACAGTTACTATTGTAACCAGTATTTCGACACTCTTTAATACAACAACTTTCGTGAGACATTTAAAAGCTATAATATGCAACACTTAATGCAGAACGTCAAAAAGCAAATTTCCAGTAAAGGTTTACAAACTTGTCACTACTGGCGCTCGTGAATTTTTAATTATCCCCTCTACATACGAGCTCACAGCGTATAAGTGTACTGTACCTTTCATTTACAATTTGCAAAATTAAAATCGATTAACTACCACGGCGTCAGGAATTTTTTAAATAAACATTAATTATTGGTGCTACGCGCAGGACAGGGGATAGTTTGCTCTGATTGAGCATTCCAATGACCTTTGATAATGATTGATACATTTTAATTTTTATTACATTTCGATATAAATAAATAAATTTGTTTATTGCAAAATAAAAACACATACTCTATCCTTTGAAATAACACTTTTTTTAGCAAAAACTTTTTTATTCATATATTTTAACTTAGACAATAAAAGTTTATTATTTTTAAACATATGCAATTGTTTAAACAATATTTCACAAACAATAATAAAATTAGTTTGATTTTTGGGGAATTAAAATATTAAAATACAACAAAATATAGAGTAAGAAAATAATATATTAGATAAAGATTGGAAGACATTTTGGTGGAAATCAATTTGTGTGAATCGAACACCGCTGTCCTGCGCGTAGCATCAAAAATTAATGTTAATTTAAAAAATTTCCTGACGCTGTGGTAATTAATCGATTTTAATTTTGCAAATTGCAAATGAAAGGTACAATACACTTCTATAAGCAAAAAAAATTCAACTTTCGATCTGCTTTATTTTCAGTCCTGTTAGTCCTGTCGCCAGGGGGGGTACAACGGCCTCGTTAATTCAGATGGACTTACCCAAGTTTTTTTTATGTATTTTGACCCGTAGAACACGAATTTTTTGGGTAACAGTTGATCCGGATGTCGATAAGATTGTTATAGACCAAGAACTTGAGGAATCAAATAACAGCGATTTTTGGCAAAACAAAACAATATTTTGTATTTTTTGGGTCATTTTAAGCAAAAAATATTTCTACAAGTTTTTTAGTAGGATGCACAGTTTTCGAGATAAACGCGGTTGAACTTTCAAAAAATCGAAAAACTGCAATTTTTAAACCCGAATAACTTTTGATTAAAAAATAAAATAGCAATTCTGCTTAGCGCCTTTGAAAGTTCAAGTCAAATTATGTCGGTTTTGATTATTTGCATTGCTAAAAATTTGTTGTGTTATTGTTAAACAAAGCTATAAACACGTAGGGTTTCCCGTGCTTTTACATGTGTTTTAACGCATGTAACGTAGAAATAGTCTTGATTGCACTAGTACCTATATATACGAAATTCTAGTAGTAGGTCGATGGTTATTTTATCGCATAACTTTTTGTCTTTAATTTTTAAGCATTTTTGACATTTGATGATTAAATTATGAGGTATTCTAGTACTAAAAGTTACTATTACTTTAAATCAATAAAATACACCATCTTTTTTTGACAAAAATTTTCAAATTTTCTTGAAATTTAATCAACGAAAAATTTTCAAATCGATTTTTCTAGAAAACGGTGCATCCTATCGCATTAAAGCAAGAGTACGTTTTAGTACTAGAATACCTCACAATTTAATAATCCATTGTCAAATAATGTTTAGAAGTTAACGACAAAAAGTTATGCGATAAAGTACCAGTTGCCCTACCCAAAATGGGCGCCTATGACCGGTACTAGAAATTCACAGTTGATGGAATCGATTTATCTCTGGAAGGTAAATAAGCGTACCAGTTTTCGTTTTTCTGAATAACAGTGTTCTGGAGATATTTAAGAAAAACTAATTCCCAGACGCCATCTTCAAAGAGCTCTAGCTGCCTCAGAAAGCATTTTCGGACTAGGTGAATTGGGTTAAATTGTCTTAAAATTACCTGAAGAATCTCCTGTCTTCGTTTGTCGGGAGAGTTTCTGGACACCCTGTATAGATGAGCCCCGTTAATATTCTCCTTACTGATAATTATTTGTTTGGTATTAATGTTTAGTCCGTACTGTTGACCGTACTCGTTGATTCTGTCCATTAGCCTCTGAAGTCCCTCTAAACTATCTGCTATCACCATGGTGTCGTCGGCATATCTAATATTGTTTACTCTTTCTCCATTTAGAATTATGCCTTCGTCTACTCCGTATGCATCTAAACATTCCGTATATGTATTTGGACCATAGGAGTTTTCTATTGGTTCGTTGCAGCACGCGGTAATATTTTAACCAATAGGCGGCGAGGTTCCAGATTCATATACGGAATGTTAGTCGGTCCCAAATTCATATACGGAATGTTAAAAAATATCGTACACCGAAAAAGATAAGTTTTTTTAGAGTCTTTTAAAAGGAGATTGATTTTAAAATACTTGTTACTGTATTATTAAATAAAAATAAAACAATTATAGTATTTCGAATGTTAATTGGTGTGAAATTCATATGCGGAATGTTAATTATTCGTAGTCGTAGACCAAAAATGGGACTTTTTATTAATCAGTTAAAGGAGACTGATTTTAGAATACGTATTTTATTGATGTATTATTAATGAAAAATAAAACAATGATTAGGTACCTATTTGGTGCGAAATTCATAAATGGGATGGTATAGATTTGAGAGACATATTTCTTTATTTGACTAAGGTTTCGCTTTCTCAGATTTTTTAATGACGCACGTGTTGTTAAGTATGTTTAGATCTGTTTCAGCTATTCAATTCAATTCTGTTGAAGTTTAGGGCTGTGTGCTATCAGACGAAAATAAATGTTAACTTGGTTATAACGTTTGCGGTTGTGTTTTAAATATTATTTATTCTGGTTTATATATTTATTTTTGTCTACGAATAACTAACATTCCGCATATGAATTTCGCACCAAATAACATTCGAAATACTATAATTGTTTTGTTTTTATTTAAAAATACAGTATTAAGTATTTTAAAATCAATCTCCTTTTAAAAGACTCTAAAAAACTTATCTTTTTCGGTGTACGATATTATTTAACATTCCGTATATGAATTTGGGACCGACTAACATTCCGTATATGCATCTGGAACCTCGCCGCCTATTGGTTAAAATATTACCGCGTGCTGCAACGAACCAATAGAAAACTCCTATGGTCCAAATACATATACGGAATGTTTAGATGCACTCCGTATAGAGCCTCGTTAAAAATTCTCTCTGAGTACATATGAAATATCAACGGCGATAGTATACATCCCTGCCTAACTCCACGTAGTATTTTTATGTGATCTGTTTCTTCTCCGTTAATTTTCATATATGCGGTCTGATTCCAGTAGAGTTCTGAAATTATTCTGAGGTCTTTGTCATCCAAGTTTGCTTCATTTAAAATGTTAATCATCTTTTGGTGTTGAACTCTGTCAAATGCCTTTTCATAGTCGATCAAGCACGCGTATACGTCGCAATTAACATCCCTGCATCTTTGAATCAGAACCTGTACTCCGAAAAGTGCTTCTATGGTATCCACTGCATTAATGAATCCGAACTGTCTGTCAGATATTTGTTTAGAAATTAGAAAATAGAAATAATAAATTTCTTAAATAAGAAATAGAAAAATCAAATCGGTATTGGGAGGCTGGATTTGTTTCAATTCGTTTAGAGGTAGCCCTATATACCCCACTAAAGGTCTCTAATGAGAGTGAAACCTAGTAGGGGGGTTTGCAAGTACTAGATACCACGAATAAGCGTAAGTAGAGAGTTGGTCCCATTAGAGGTTTTATTTCTTTTTATTTTATTTTGTTTATAACTTTCAAATGCGGTAAGCAGAATTGCTATTTTATTTTTTAATCAAAAGTTATTTGGGTTCAAAAATGGCAATTTTTCGATTTTTTGAAAGTTCAACCGCGTTTATCTCGAAAACTTTGCATCCTACGAAAAAACTTGTAAGAACGTTTTTTCTTAGAATGATCCAAAAAATACAAAAAAAATATTTTGCGAAAAATCGCTATTATGTAATTTCTCAAGTTCCTTTTTATAACAATCTTATCGACATCCGGATCAACTGTTACCCAAAAAATTCGTGTTCTACGGTTCAAAATACATAAAAAACTTGGGTAAGTCCACCTGAATAAAGGAGGCCGTTGTACCCCGCCCTGGCGACAGCACTAAATCTAAAAATATTTTTTCTCTTTCAGTTACGTATTTATTTTTCTCTCTGACAAAAGAAGAATAAATAAAATAAGGGTTACACAACAAGCTATGGAAAGATAAATTTTAGGTATTACAATATCAATACATGTGGTCAGATTCATGAATGACGACCAAGATGAGGTATATCGAAGCAGAGGACGACGCATCTTTTAGATGGACGGATGTTTATCTTGTCAAATCTTCGGAATGATTTTTCCATCTGCCGAACAAACCATTTGTCGCTTTGGAATTCGAATTCTCCAAATTTTTGGCTATTTCTTCAGCTTTTTATTTTAAAACTGGACCACTGATAGAAAATTCCGACCGTCTTCTTAGTAAACAGTAGGGAGACAAAAATCCAGGGTAAATGCTATGGAAATGAGGTTCCTGAGGAAAATAGAAAACGGAAAGAGGACAGACAAAATACGAAACGAAACAATCAGACAAAACCTAAAATTAGAAACAATCAATAAAAAAATAGTAGAAGGGCAACTTAGATGGTTCAGGCACGTGTGTAGAATGTCTAATAAGAGACTAACAAAACGAGTGTTCGAAAACAGAGTGCAGGGGAAAACAAAAGAGAAAGACCAAAAATTATAAGGGTAGATGAAATCATAAAAGAAGTCGAGAAGAAAGAATTGATATCGGAAAATGTAAGAAACTTAACACAAGATCGGAAAGCATGGAGATAACAATGCAGAACTCAACTGCACCAGCCTTACACCTAAAGCTAGAAAGGTTTAGGATTATTCCTTAAACGCCCAAGGGTGGGTAAACAATGTCCACCTAAGGCGTATTCTATTGTAACATATTTATTACGTGTCCAAAAATTTTTCAAAAATTATTTATTGTTAAAAAGAAAGCCCTTTATCGAGCGTTAATTTGGTTCTACCGATATTTTTATAAATAAAAGTAATATCTTAAGTTAAATATGGGTGGACACAAAAAGTAAACCCTTGGCAAAACTTGTTACTGAAGGTTTCCATATAATTTCTCGTTGGTAGGAACATAATCCATATAAATATCGACGTATAATTACATAATCGACATAATTATCCGCCAATGAGGAGGCTAAAAGGAAGAATGTGGAGAAAATCGACAACTCTGAATTACTGGCTTTTACTGGTGTAATAGTTTTGATGTACATCGTAATTTTGTTCCAAGGTTTGTAAATTTTTTATATTACTATTTTAGAAGATGCTGAGTTTATTAAGCATAAGATTCTTAAGTTTTGCCACATTTGCAACAATTCTCAATAAATCTATTAGCTATTTTCGAGGTGGACATTTTTTAACCACCCTTTGGGCATACATGGAACCTAAAACTGTTTGCGCGTTTAAGGGTTAAGTAAATTAATAAGTATATTCGTGTACCCGAAGATTATTCGATTAAGTGGTATTATTTTACTAACATGTATTCGTATACATATACATTTTATATTAACGAATACTAAGAAGTAAATGGAAACGTTTCGGAACCTCAAATTTCTATTCCTTAAATCGATATATCCCTATAACCGGTATTCTAATAAGGGATTAGACTATATTTATACTTTATAGGTTATGAAGTATGAGAATGTCCCTGAGGTATTTGAATATACCTGTGTAGTTCGTGAATTAATTACCTAAAGATTCCATATAACATATAATTATCCATTGTATAAGCTATGAGCTGAATACGGCAGGGAGTTTGATTATTTTTGTAGATATCTTATCCCAACACCCTATCATTTTTCAAGATTTCACTATACAGAATTTTTGCAACTGGTTTCGATTGATATCTAAGAATCATTGTTTAATTACGTCAATGAGTTTCGTGTTGATTGAGAAAGTAAAGAGATATTATTTATACTCGAAAATTGCTTGCGCCATGAAGAACGTGTATAAATGTGAAGTAGTGAAATTGCAAAAAATCGGAGTTATCGAGCATTTAGTATGTAGACAAAGACAAAGATTGGATAACCATAGTGGACTGAGAATGGCAAACAAGTATATTTGGTAAAAGATATCTATATACTCCTCCAACTGTCGAAATAAAAGACAGATAAACACAAGTTGCAGATAGTGATGTAACGAATATCATTTTTTGAACATTCGTGAATACGAATGCGAATGCGAATATCTGCTACCGACATTCGCGAATGCGGATGCGAATGCGAATATTCAGTTTTTTAAAAAACATTTCTATTTTTGTAATGTTTTCTAAATTTATAATGGGAAGTTAATTGATATAATTTAGTGTAAATCAAACTGAATCTTAAGTTTTATTACATAATACCAAATAATAAAATAAATTGAAGGTTGATAATGTGATTATACGAGGTTGTTACCACTTCTTAATAAAAAAAATAATAAGAAGTGGATAGATTTTGATTTTATTAACCTAATGTTATCTTCAAATTATTTTTTTTCTGATATTCGTATTCGCAAAACATTCGCACAAATTTCACGAATGCGAATACGAATGCGAATATGCAAAAATATGCGAATATTCGCGAAAGCGAATGCGAATACGAATATTCGTTACATCACTAGTTGCAGATATATTTGACGACGAAATAACAAATGCACTAAAAAGGAAGAAAAATAACAGAAAAACTGAACCCCGAATACACGTTTTTCGGCCTTTATACAACAACTAAAACCAATATTGATAGAAAAAATACCAAAGGAATAAAAAAGGGACTATTCCATACTAAAAAACGCAAACAAAAAAACCCAATACTTAAAGGGGAATATGTGTTACACCTTCGTGGGTAGGTTGTATGGGAAAATTATTAAAGAAAGCATTAAGGAACAACTGCGAACTTCACAAGAACAGAATTAACAGCTTATAGAGGAAACAATAACTGAAATACACATTGTGTGCGAGGACCTTCGAAAGACCTATGATAGTGTCCCAGTCAACAACCTGTGAAAATCCATGTAAGATCACGGAGGAGATAAAAAATTTGATCGAATTTATGTGGTTTAATTTAATATCTACTTTTGAATATACAGTGCGTCCATAAAGTATCGTATAAATTCGTTATTTTGTAAACCGGCCACTTCAAGTAAAAATCCCGAAACAAGTCGATTTTTATTTTTAAATTACGATTTTTTGGAATATATATCATACTAGTGACTTCATCCGTCTGGGCGTGATGACGTAATCGATGATTTTTTTAAACGAGAATAGGGGTCATGTGATAGCTCATTTGAAAGAGTATTCAATTCTCTATTCATTAATGTAAACATTGACATAATTATTTATACAGGGTGTTCAAAAAAACATTTTTTAATTAAAATAATTGAGACAAAAAGAAGAATGTATGTAATTTATTTAATTCAAAATACGTTTTACTACTGTCAGAAAACAGAAAAAAAAATTATTTGACAAATAAACATTGATTTTCACTTAAAGAAAATATTCAAACTGTCAAGAGGCAGGTTGGTAGAAGCTTTAACATTGAATTTAAGCGAAAAACAATATTTATTTGTCAAATAAACCTTTTTTCCTGTTTTCTGACAACATTAAAACGTATTTTGAATTAGATAAATTACATACATTCTTCTTTTTGTCTCAATTATTTTAATTAATAAAATGTTTCTTTGGACACCTTGTATAAATAATTATGTTAATGTTTATATTATGGAATAGAGAATTTAATATCTTTTCAAATGAGCTACCACACGACCCATATTCTCATTTAAAAAATCATCGACTACGTCATCACGCCCAGATGGATGACGTCACTAGTATGATAGATATGCCAAAAAATCGGAAATTAAAAATAAAAATCGACCTGTGTCGGGATTTATCCTTAAGTTGCCGATTTACGAAATAATGAATTTATCCGTTACTTTATGGACGCACTGTATAGACAGTGTACTCAAACAGGGAGATGCGTTATGTCCACTTCTTTTCTCTGGTATTAGAGAAAGCCATGAGGTCGGACGAAATAAAAACAGAATTGCTATCGGTTCAAGGTCTTAAGCTATTATTAGCATATGCAGATAACATTGGTCTCATTGGAAACTCCATCCTATCCATAAAAGACATTTTCAATAAAGTGGAAGGAGCAACAACTGAAGTGGGGCTGAGTCTGAAGATTAATGAAGAGAAGACGAAATATATGTGTATAAACAGAACAAGAAGAGACAAAGGAGGATAAAATGTGACGGTCAAGACCTTTAATTTCTAAAGAGTACAACGTTTTAAGTATCTGGATACCGTAATCACAGCTGACACTGACAACGATGTTACTTTTGAAATAAAAGACAGAATCCAAATCCATCGTCAGACCTGTACTAACATATGGATGCGAAACGTGGACCATGACCAAAAATTACTTAGAGAAATTTTCGGACCTCGCCATGACATCACAACAAACCAATATGTAGGATCAGAACCAATTTCGAATGACAGATACTCTACAATGACGCCGATATTGTCCAAAAATTAAATCACAGCGACTAAGATGGGCAGGCCACGTGCACAGACTTCACAACGAGATACTTATAAGACTAGTATGGGAGGAGATTCCTACAGGCAAAAGACCACTCGAACGTCTCAGAATGCGAAGGAGAGATAACATCCGAGCAGATCTCCGGAAAATATATACTCCATTTGACCCTAGTTTGATGGAAGACCGAATAAATTGGAAAGACCCACTCAGGGTTGTAGCGCTACGTGATGACGATGATGAGTAAGTAGACTTCAATTTAAACAAAACCATTGTTTGGTTTTGCTATTACTTAAGCAAGTAATTGCTTCAAAGTTCACTGAAGATAGACTGATAAGTCCAAAAACGTTCGTTCTGAACAACTACTGTAATGCAATTGAATTTATATTAAATATGTATAATAAAAGTTTTCATTTTGATGTTGAAGTTTTTTAACTAAGTAAATGGTATACAGCCAACTCCCGGGAATACAAAAGTCGGAGCTTTACGGCTTGTGATAATACTGATCATTACCTTTCCAATGGTAGTAAATGTCCAAAAAACACAATATCTTTGCGTAGGAGGAGAAAATAATCCAGATGACCTCGACTTAGAAGATGAAACTATTAAGAAATGTGACCAATGTACATATTTGGGGGTAAAACTGACAAAGACAGGACGAAGTGATGAAGCCATAAAAGACAGAATAACCAAAGGAAAACAAGTTATAGGTGCGTTGAATTCAGTATTATGGCAAAAAAATATAAGACCGGAAACGAAAAAACGAATATATAATACCATATTAAAACCAGTAATCGTCTATGGCTCAGAAGTGTGGCAGTTATCACAAAAACTTAAAGGTAACCTATTGGCAGTTGAAATGGATTTTTGGAGGAGAGCAGCGGGAAAGTCTAGATTAGAACATGTGAAAAATGAGGACATTAGGAGACAAATGAAAGTACAAAGATCAATTATAGAAGACATCGAAAAACAACAACTAATATGGTACGGACATGTTAGACGCATGGGGGAAGAAAGACTACCCAAAAAGATATTAGAATGGGTACCACCAGAGAAAAGAAAACGAGGACGACCACCAACAACATGGATCCAAGGAATCTCAAAAGCAATGTCAGCAAGAAATCTATCTGAAGAAGACTGGCAGAATAGACAGGCTTGGCGAACGGGAACCCAAAGGCGTATTACGCTGTGAACGGGATTTATATATATACCTTTCCAATGGATGTCTAATTTTTAAAATCGGTTATACCATTCAAAAGTTACCGAGCTCAGAAGTATGACTCAATTTTTATTTAAAAATGGAAAATGTTTGTGGATATGTATGTATGTATGTATGTGTGTGGAAAAGTTACACCGATCTGAATTTTTTTCTGTATTTTAAGAGGGTGTGAGGGCCGATTCGGAACCGGTGTAATTTTTGACTTTTGAGTACCCTTAAGCCAGCTAGAGGGCTAGGGAGATACAAAATAGCATATTTTTTGGGCGTATATATTTTAGGTTCAAGGAAATACAGGAAAACCGCAAGTACACCAAATCAATAAGGTTGAGTTAAGCTTTTAAATGGTCCCGAAGCTATCAAGCTGAGACATATACACTGCTCACCAAAGCCGAAAAACTGAAAAATTAAACTTTGAAAATTTTGGTTTTTCGACAATTACTCAAAATTTCAACCTACGAATTGCGCCAATAACTGAGAATTTGTAGGAGGTCTCTAGTCGCGTCTAACGATGTATACCTTATATCAGGGAAAATTCGAACTTTTAATTTATAGGCTTCATAAATATGATCAAATCTATTTCTTATGGGAAAAACGGATTTTCAAGCTCAATAATTCCTGTAATACGTTCAGTTATCATACTTGATCTTGCATGCATCAGATACTACTTGTCAATACGTTTCAAATTCATGTTTATTGATCAAAATCAGTTATAAACCAGTAAGGATCTATTTTTAGGTGGATGTGAGAGGTGGCATTCAGATTTTTGCGGATAAAGTTAGGTGATAAGTTGGTTAATAATAATTGATTTATGCTCCTTCTCAAATATGCCCGGAACATTAATAAAAAAAAATAAAATTTTTAAAAATTTCAAAAAAATTCGTTTTTTTTTCTATTTTTTTTTGCTTATAACTTAAAAACTATTCATTTTAGAACAAAGTCGTATAGGAATAAAACAAAGATAATTAAATTTTCTATCAGATGCCATTGGTTAAAAATGTCTTAATTTATCATCCTTGCTTCAAAATAGCAATAAATATAAAATAAGGGGGCAAAACAAGCCTGTATTATTCAATGATTTTCCATCACTTAGGTTACACTTGGAACCTTCCTAATTCGCTTAGAAAATTTTTGTAATGTGATAAAACCGTACACTAATTTTCATTAAAATTGACTTACTAGATTTTGCATAATAATTTTGCATTCTAAACTTTTTTTAAAGAATTATAATTTTTTAAAACCTTGCACAACAGAAACTAGAACATACAAAGATTTGTCAATTTTTTTACATATAAAGAAGTACTCCACCTATCTAATGCACTTTACAGAATTGAAATCGGATTATTTAAGCAGCCTCAGCAATGTTTTAAAATTATAAACAATTTTTTGGCTAATAAACAAATTAGTGCTGTGGCCAGGAGGGGGTGCTACGGGCTCCTTTATTTAGATGGACTTACCCAAGTTTTTTTTATGTAATTTGACCCGTAGAACACGAATTTTTTGGGTAACAGTTGATCCGGATGTCGATAAGATTGTTATAAACAAAGAACTTGAGGAATTACATAACACCGATTTTTCGCAAAATAAAACATTTTTTGTATTTCTTGGGTAATTCTAAGCAAAAAATGTTCTTACAAGTTTTTTCGCAGGATGCATAGTTTTCGAGATAAACGCGGTGGAACTTTCAAAAAATCGAGAAATTGCAATTTTTGAACGCGAATAACGTTTGATTAAAAAATAAAATAGCAATTCTGCTGACAGCACTTGAAAGTTGAAGTCAAATTATACCGGTTTTAGTTATTTGCATTGCTAAAAATTTATTTTTTTATTACTAAACAAAGCTATTTGTTTATAAGCCAAACATTTTTTATAAATTTAAAACATTGCTGAGGCCCCTTAAATTATTTTAATTATGTAAAGTGTATTAGATAGGTAGAGCACCTCTTTATATGTAAAAGTATTTGAACTTTTTTAAAAACATTTAGACTGCAAATTTATTATGCAAAATTTATTAGGTCGATTTTGATGAAATTTGCTACACGATTTAAGTATGTTACAAAGAATTTCCCAAGCGAATTACTAAGGTTCTAAGTGCCACCAAAGTGGTTAAAAAATATTAAATAACAACAGACTTATTTTGCCCTCTTATTTTGTATTTATTGCTATATTGCAGAAAAGGTAATACCTTACGACATTTTTTACCAGTCGTATATTATACAAAATTCAATTATCTTTATTTAATTTAAAAAATCCACAAGGAAAAGAAAAGGTTTTCCTGTAGTTGGCTGTATACCATCAATCACAAAATTGGAAAGAAATCCTTTGTAAAAGGTATAAATTTTTTTTTTATTAAAAATCCCTTAAAAGGGCTACATCACAACAAAACGTTTTCGATTTTTATAAAAAATCATCATCAGTGTTCGATAAACTGGATGCTAGCTGAGCCACAAAAGAAAAATATTTGGGTAAAAACCGTTTACATAAAATATAGATGCCTTAAAAGTGCATACTTCAGTAAAAAGGCCTGTGATGGTCACATGGCAAACAGGATAATGCCCTAAGGTAAGGTATACAGGTTTCCCAACACGTGGGATCCAAATTGAGTTGATCACATTTCAATGACTTAATGGCAACTCTTGTTGCCATTATTATAATATGTTAGCTTTTCTTCGTCAAATATTAAATAGTTTCAAAGTCAAAAGACGAAAAAACTATGCATTTTTCGAGGATAACTTATAGAAACTAATTTTAAATGTTTAAAATTATCTATCTTCAAAAATAAAAAATAAAGTCTGTAGCTTAAAAATTAAGTGACTTATAATGAAAAGAATGTCAGTCCCTATTTTTTCAGTCAATAAGTTATCGGAAACAACCCCCTAATTACCACCCTAATTAAAATTAGTCATCGACCTTGTGGCGCGCTTTACTTCAAATTTAGCAAATATTATGGAAAAATCTTTTAAAACAAAACTAGAATTTTATTTTCCATCAAAATAAAAATATATTATCGCGCCACGTAATATTCATATCACCTCTTTTTTAGCTGGAATATTGTGTGCGCCACTCATTTTTGCGGCGTATAGCGGTTTTTACCCTTGTTAATTTGACGATAATTCTGCAAAATATTAAATTTAAAGTGTGATTGAAAATTGACCATTGCTTGGATATTTCTGTAATATGTTGCCCTCCTATACAGGGTGTAACAAAAATACAGGTCATAAATTAAATCACATATTCTGGGACCAAAAATAGTTCGAATGAACCTAACTTACCTTAGTACAAATATGCACATAAAAAAAGTTACAGCCCTTTGAAGTTACAAAATGAAAATCGATTTTTTCGAATATATCGAAAACTATTGGAGATTTTTTATTGAAAATAGACATGTGGCATTATTATGGCAGGAACATCTTAAATAAAAATTATAGTGAAATTTGTGCACCCCTTAAAAATTTTATGGGGGTTTTGTTCCCTTAAACCCCCCCAAACTTTTTTGTACGTCTTAATTAAATAATTATTGTGGTACAATTAGTTAAATTCAGTATTCCTAAAACTATTTTGCCTCTTAGTATTTTTTCGATAAGGCAGTTTTTATCGAGTTAATGCTTATTTTTTAATATGTTTACATAAAAATTTTATGGGGGTTTTGTTCTTTTATACCCCCCAAATGTTTGTGTACGTTCCAATTAAAATATTACTGCGGGACCATTAGATAAACACAGTGTTTTTAAAACTTTTTGGCCTCTTTGTATTTTTTCGAGAACGCACCTTTTATCCAGATGTAAATCCACCTAAAAATGTAAATCATAATTAAATTTTCATATTATTACCAATAATACAATAAGTCTCCATAATCGTACTTAACCATATACAAATTGTGGTGGATTTGACAAATATTCAAAATATCTCGATAAAAACTGACTTTTCGAAAAAGTACTAAGAGGCAAAAAGTCTTAAAAATAATGTGTTTAACTAATGGTACTACAGTTATAATTTAATTGGAACGTACACAAAATTTTGGGGGGGTTTAAAGGAACAAAACCCCCATAAAATTTTTATGGGTTGTTCAAATTTCCCTATACTTTTTTCTTAAGATGCTACTGCCGTAAGAATACCACATGTCGATTTTCAATAAAAAATCTCCAATAGTTTTCAATATATTGGAAAAAATCGATTTTCATTTTGTAACTTCAAAGGGCTGTAACTTTTTTTATGTGCACATTTGTACTAAGGTAAGTTAGGTTCAATGGAACTATTTTTGTTCCGAGAACATGTGATTAAATTTATGACCTGTATTTTTGTTACACCCTGTATATCTGTGCTTTGTTTGTATAAATCCCAGAGCGTGAAAAGTGCCCGCTGTACAACCAATCTTGTATGAATGAATATTCATACAATTAACTATTATAATTTTAATTAAATTAAGATTTATTGTTTTTAACAGGTAACTTTTAAACCTTAATTTGCATAACAAATTTCATACGATATTTACCATCGAACAATAAATTAACCTTATTGTTTGATCTCTCAAGGTACCAAACTTGATAGTTCTAGATAGGTCTCGTTCTAGATCTAATCTTCTCGGCGATTGCAAAACCGAAGATGAAGAAACAGAGCATAGTAAAAGTGACCTTTTATGTTTCTGCTTTTGTTTTCAACATTCCGTGGGTACACTTTTAAGAAAGCAGTTTCTAAAAGTGTATTTAGTCCAGGTTGTACTCTCGCCCCCGTTAGGTGAATTAAGGGATCTAACTGCAAAACTCACATTCTCCACTTTTTCAAATTTTACAGCAACTAAGAAAAAATTTACTATTTTTTATATATTATTTCTGTATTGTAGCTAGTGTAACACAAGAAACATTTTAAATAGCTTATAAAATGTGTAAGTAGCCTAATACAGCAGAAATTCCACATTAAATGTTGGAGAATTTGAGTTTTGTTTATTATCGTTTTTCTTATTTTTTTCCTCGATTTCTCTTTGTTGGAAGTATTAACTGGAGTAACATTTAATTCCATTTTATAAAAGACTTATTTAAAACTATAAAATTACATTAAGATATTAATTCATTATAGTAGGGGAGCAAAGTATGCTAAATGTGCAGTCACTCGAGCGTTATGGGGACCTATTTGATTATGAATAGTAGGTCCTAAAACCAAAAAGTTAAGTAAAGTTTTTCATTTTAGTGGGCGCTTGCCATTTTTAATTTAATTTTCCATTTCCAACAATCGTTTTTTCCGATTATAACGCCATCTATCCATAATTCGAAAAAATGTTTCGAATAAAAGTTACCTATATTTACGTAGGGAATGCAAATCTGCAATAAAAAATGGGGTCTCCTATTTAAGATTTTAAAGTAACCCCCCACCCCTCTCCGTGGGAAGTCGTTTTGGTATCATTCGACAGATTTTTAAAATATATTGAGAACACATGTTTTAGTTTTTCGATATGTCATTAATCTCGCAAAATATTCGCTTTTCTCTTGTGAACCTTTAGGACTCACCTATTTCCTTACGCCCGGCTCAAATCGTCAGATTTTTGAAATATACACTCTTTTGCATGTACTTAACTTACCTTACTGACTTAAACTTAATTAATTTCGAGTTTTTTAAGGATAGATTTTTTTTCGGGCCCTGCTTAATGAACTCCCTTGTATTAAGAGCCAATATATGGTAGAGGTACATCTGCAGGGTACCAGGTTTTTCCCCATATGTTAATCTGACGCGCTCGAGTAACTGCAAAAATAACCGCTTGGGCTCCCCTACGATTATAAATTACTAACTAAAATACCAAAAGCAACTCACTACTGCACACCTTGTATAATATACAACCGCACACTGTTTTAAACACATAGGTCATGTGACCGAAATGCGTGCCTCTGATTGGACTGCAGGGAGGAAAATGTGAGTTTTGAAAATGACCCGTGTTTTTGTACTTGATTTTATATTGGGTATTGTTAGTTTTGATTATTATTCTAGGTTACAAATTATGTAGTTCAACATGTAAGCTGGAATCAATTAAAAATTCATTTTTGAAAAAAAGTGGAAAATGTGAGTTTTGCAATTAGACCCCTCATATTACTCCGATTTGCTTGTTTTGCACAAACTTACTGAAAAAGAGGTAATAATAGGCTCCCGTTTTATACCGCTAACACGGCTTTGGGATTATAGCAGGGTAGTTTTCTGTATCTAGGGCCTATGCTATACAAAGTCCAAAAAGAGGTCCTTATAACAAAACGACAGGGTGCCAGGGGGTACCGCGGTCAGAAAAATTGTTTAAACAATTTTTTTAAACGAATGTAAAAAATCAATTTTCTAACTTCGGACAAATATTTTTTAGATTTTTTGGATCATTCTGAGCAAAAAGGTCTTGTGTTATTGTTCTCTAAAATTGATTATTATCGAGTTATATGCGATTTAAAATGTGAAAAACGCGAAAATGGCCGTTTTCAAGGCTTAATAACTCGGTTAAAATAGTTATTTATGAAACAGTTCGTGAAGTATGCTTTTTGCGAACACACGCGATGTTTAGAGCACGAGCGACAACGGAGCGAGTGCTATACATCGCGTAAGTTCGCAAAAAGTACTTCACACACAGTTTCTTACATTTTATCTATGACGAACAAATAAAAAACTGTAATTCTTCGTCACTGGAATTTATTTCTATTCTACAATTTTTAGAACTTTGACATTTAAAAATTCTAACTTCTTTCAAACCACAAAACTGTCAAAACTTTTATCGTAATTTATTGCTCATTATGTCATTACCATGACAACGCGAAAGTTAAGGATATTTTATTATACGAAAGTGTGTCAAAAACAGTGCGAAAAAGTAAGTCCCATTTAAAATACATTGTTACTTCACGCACACTTTAAACACTTCACGCACTGCTATCTATAATGACAGTTTTTACAAACTAAAAACTTATACATAGTATGACATAGAGTAGATAAATCATTATTATGAAAGTCAGAAAGTAACCAAATCAAAGTTCAAAGCTCCCTCGCAGATCCTGAAGAAATTTTTGTCAGTATTTTATTACGAAGCAGTTATTTTTATAAGCCGTCAATGTGAGTGCAATTGAGATGCACCATTAGATGGCCAGAACGGTGCGTCTCTTTCACACTCACCATTGACAGCCGCCTAATACGTGCTTAGCGCTCATTGTTAATAAATAAAAATAACTGCATATTAATGAAATAATGACAAAAAGTCTTCAAGATCTTGTAGGGCGGTTTTAAACTTTGATTTGTTGACTTTCTGACTTCTACATATAATAATAATTTTTTTCTACGACCGTTTAATAACATGCTCATTATTTGCTATTTTTTCATAGATAATAGCACCCATTACTGTACCCGAGAGTAATAATTCATTACTCACGGGCTGAAGCTACCCACGGGTCATTACTCACGGGCTGAAGTTAGAATCAAGTGACGCAAGCCACTTTTAATATTAATCGTATATAAACTGCAAATAAAATTACTTAAAGTTGTTTATTTAATACAATAATTATTGTAATTTAGATCAACAATTAACTTCGAAAAATTTTTAAAGGAATTTTAACTGTAACAATGTCAGTATATTTTTACATCTATATCTTCTTTACTAAAATTTTTGACGTTTATCATTTATTTTAGTGACAGTGACATTAGCTCATTTTGTTTATGTTAACTGGAATTTATAACTAATATTGTGTTTATTTTTCAAGATATATTGTGTTAAATATGTTATAAACGTATAGTTATATTATTATATTAGATATATATAGTTAAATGTACATATACATTATAACCACATCCATTTCCTATTTATTAGATTAATTGACAGTAGGTACAAATTTAAGCTTATAATTTTTCGGAAACGAATAGAACTTATATTGACTATTTCTAGTTATATTTTTACAATAAATAATAATTTGGTAATAGTAGGCGACCAACTATTCAGCCACGTACTAGGTGTAAATAGCATTGAGGTATTCTTGTAAATTATTATAATCTAAATCTCGAGTAGTTGATAATTAAATTTTTTAATAATTAAAATAAAAAAGGTATTATACTAAAGGTAAATTACTCGCATGTAATGGCTATTACTCACTCTGATGAATTACGACACTCGCCTACGGCTCGTGTCGCAAACTTCATCATCGTGAGTAATAGCCATCATTACATGCTCGTTGAATAATATACTATTTCCACCTACCTCTACCGAAAGTATACTTTTCCGGACCTGATTGTAGGGAGCAAAGTTGTACTTTTCCTCCCTAGGAAGGAAAAGTAAAAGTGACGTCATGGTATTTCATTCATGAAATATAACTTATTGACATTGACGCCCTGTACAATATCTTTTTCTATTACGTAAATATCTATACATTTTAACGTTTATTTATAAAACACCCTATATTTTGAAGAATGGTAAAAAACAGTAAATGGTTATTTTGATTTAACAATGTTTACATTAATAATTTGACTTATATTTGACAGTTGACAGTTAAATTGTACCTACTTGTTACTTTTAGTTCTAATAAATTTTGTTGGTTAGTTACGTAAATAAATTAAGTAAAAATGAAAAAATTACTTGCTATTTGAGGAAGGTGGAAAAACCATATGTATAACATGGGAGTAAAGTGCCTTTTCCTCCCTTGTTAAACAAATAGCTATTAACCGAGTTATTAGGCCTTGAAAATGGCCATTTTCGCATTTTTCATATTTTAAACTCGATCAACTTCATAACCTAATTAGTCTCTTGAAAGACATTCAATTATTTAACACAATATGATCTTTTGTCTTTTTAATCTCTACCTGTTATTCAAAATTCAGTGATTAATAATTAATCATTATAATTAATAATTAATAATTATTGTAATAATTAGTTGTAAATCTCTATAGTATCTACTGATTGTATATTCAGTATTTTTGCCATATTTTTTACCTAATGTTATTTAAGATTTAATAATTAACTGTTGTAATAATTAGTTTTAAGTCCTCATTGTAATTAATTATTGTATAACCAATATTGTTTGTGTCAATGGCCATTGCAGCCGAGACACATAAATTAAAATAAAAAAAAAATTTAAATTTCCTATAACTCGACAACAATCGATTTAGCGAAAAATCACACGAGACCTTTTTTGCTCATAATGATCCAAAGAATCTAAAAAAATGGTCCGAAGTGAAAAAACAGATTTTTTAAATTTGTTTAAAAAAATTGTTTAACCTTCCGATGACCAACCTTTTTTTGTTACTCGGATGACCAAGGGGGGGGGGAAATGACCCTAGGTCAAAAATGTCAAAAATGACAATTAACAAAAAAAATGAAGTTTTTTTTTTGCATGAACTTTATGTCATTCAGCCACTCACAACATGAGTATTTTAGTGTCATGTGTAGTGTGTATGTTGAGTAAGTGTCTTGTTACTTTGCAAAGTCGACGTCATTAGCGTAAAACTACTTGGAATTACACATAAAAGACGGTATTTTACTAAACATCAACTTCAGAATATATTTTTTATTCGTAAAATATAGGGAACTTTTTTTTATAAAAAAATAATGAGTTAAAAATTGAAAATACTTTTGAATTTATTAAAGAAAAACAAACGCTGGGGTCACAATTTCCCCCGCTTGGTCATCCGAAGGTTAAACAATTTTCCGACCACGGTACCTCCTGGCACCCTATGAATTTGTTATAAGGACCTTTTTTGAGTAAGTTTGTGCAAAAAAACGAATCGGAATAATTTGCCTAACGGGGGCGAGCATACAGCCTGGACTAATTAAATAATCACCGGTTATTGAAAACGCAGTTTTATGAATTGACGTGTTGAAAATTAATTTGGAGAACACCTTTATTTGATTAGTTAGTGCGTGGTGAAATCAGAACATAGTTTTTGGAACTATTTTGTAATATTTAAGAATCCACACCTATATAAAAACTTACGATCTAAAAAAATACACAGTGCTATTATCTTTTTGACCTTAGGTTCAAGACCTATTTAGACAGCCAATTTGTTGAATTGTAGTAAAAACAGTAAAAGTAAAAACAGCTATATTCTCCACTTCTTTTAAATTTATATCTGAAAATTTCCTATTTCGTTCATACACTCAATATCCTAACCTTTCCATTGAAAACACTATTGATGACTGTACAAAAAAGATTAAACATGGAACAGGCTTCACGCTTCAAGGCAAATAACAATTAGTTTTTATCTAATGTTGCTAAAGTTTTGAATGGGACATTTTCCGAGGAATTACAAATTATGCCAGATTTATTATCCGCTCTGAAATATGCTCCAATTACAGCTGTCGATGTCGAACGTTCGTTTTCAATGTACAAATTAATTTTAAGTGATCGAAGACATAGTTTTAAGACCGAATATATTGAAAAACATTTAGTTATTTCTATTAATGATAAAATTTTAAGTGGTTATAAATAATAAGTTATATTCCTTTATTGCCTATATTTTGCCTAAATGTTAATATTCCTGCCTTTTTTAATAAAAAATCTTTGCCTATATAGGCGCCTTTTTCTTCAATTTTGGTTGCCTATATATCCGAGCTTTATTCATAACTGTCCCACAAACATAGAACTAGTTAACACTTAACTAATTTAATTATTGACAACTATTTCCTAATGACCTGGATCCCTACTCTAATAGACCTGGATCCCGCGTACCAAAAAAAAGTTGATTAATAGCAAGCTGAAAATTTGTTAATAGCTTAACAGTGTGTAGTCGGACAAACTTTGATGTATGGGAACACTGTAACAGGGGAAGTTTTAATTGTCGAACAGTTTAAAAATTTGGAACGTCTCATTACGAAAACGTTCCATGTATTTTGTCGGACAGAACATCGAATTTATTGTTAATCTTTTATTAAACTCTCATGCAAAAATCAGACTGTAATTACTAACCAACATGATTCCTGTCATTTGACATTTTCTTCGTGTTCCACTCATTAAAATGCATAGTTGCGCAAATGTTTTTGCGCTTTTTTCCCAATTACTGCTGTTTTTAAACAATAAACATTTAGACATATTTAATTGTATTTATCGGTTAATAAGAAAATGTAAATATAAACTTTAAACAATATAATGTACTAACCATAGAATTAAGATGAAACTTTTAAGCAATCTGCGAACACACCAATAATGTAATATATCTTATAATACAAAAAATAATAAAAACCAATTAAAAAAAAAACAAAAAAAATAAAACAAAATTAAAACAAAATTAACATAAAAAAGACAAAAATAAAATAACAATTTAAAATTTATATACCTACACAATATATACGAAATAAAAAACAAACAAAATAAAACAAAAAACGACTAAAAATAGAAAATAAAAATAAAAAAAAGTAAAAAAAAACAGTCAAAGCAAGTCAAATTTTTTAATTTACATTTACTACTAACTCGAACTCTGATTGTAGATCTGTGAATACAAATTCCAAAATAGTCTGCTCAATTGGCTATGCCATTATGGCCATTAAAAAAGAAGTAGAAAATTGTCGATTTAGAGTGCTGGTTTGCGCTCTCTGTATTAAGTGAAAAATAAGACAGTTTTGCCTTCGCATTGGAACTGAAATAAAATGGTGCACATTTTTATTTTTCTATCAGTATTACTCCTACAGAGTAACTAATTCCATTTTCCGTTAGAATTTACCAAGCTGTGGATGGGGTTGTGAATTGCAACTTTTAGAATCCCCTCTTGTCTTCACTGCAGCATCCATTCGGGTTGCAATTTTTAGAAGCCATGGAGGTGTCTCTAGGAAAATGGTCCAATAAGTTTTTCAATTAAATATCTTTTAAGAATATTTTTAAATATTTTTATTAGGTTGAAAAACGTTGACTTTCATTTAGTAGATGTCGCTAGGCACCTACTCCAAAGTCAGTTGCAGTGCAAGGACTAACTCTTGGAGGTTTGTCACTTGGGGCAGATAACAGCAAACCTACGCCTCTCTGATGATGCCTCCAACAAGAGGCGAAAATCGTCGATTTAGAGTGCTGTTTGCGCTCTCTGTACTAGTTAGGGATGGGAATGACCTACCGGTTTAAACTTAAAACCGGTTTTTTTACTTCGCAATAACCGGTTTTACCGGTTGTTATTGTCCCTGTTACAACCGGTTTTTTCTTTTTAAAGTAAAAACCGGTTATTAGGAATACCGGAATATATTAACCGGATATCCCAATTATAATTATTATTCTCAAGTAATTACTCCAAACAAAACCATAATTCAAATTTTATTTTATTTTATAAAATACAGAAGCAAACTTAAAATGCAATCTCACATCAGCCAGAAACAATTATTAAGTTTTAATATACTATTTCCTTGAAAAGGTATTTATAATCATAATATTTACATAAGAAGTGATCTGGTTGAATTAGACGCAAACATCATCTATTTTTCACACTTAACTTAACTTTTTCTGATTACCAAAAATAATGCTCTGACTATGAATATCGAATTACTGATTGCGAATACTAATCTCCAAGAATTTCGCTAAGTTTTCAAAAGGATACACTCATACAGGAAGTATTAAATGAGTTAAAATGTACCTATTCTACAAATATACAAACGTGTTAAAAGTAGTACATGTTCTTTCGATAGTACTAATTTTGATCATATTGATATCGAGTCGAATGGAGTATCGCAAACTAAAGTGTATTCTAAATGTAACTTTGTAACCTACTGGATTAAAAAACCGAAAACCGGTTTTTCCAAAAACCGGTTTTTTGGCCGGTTATAACCGCCAGAATAAACCGTAAGCAAAAAAAAAACGGTATAACCGAAAACCGGTGTTTTGTCAAAAACCGCCATCCCTAGTACTAGGTGAAAATTAAGACAATTTTGCCTTCGCATTGAAACTGAATTAAAATGGGACATATTTTTATTTTTTATTAAATTTTAAATTTCCAGCTTGTAAAATATTATGTAAAATTGAAATGGAAACTTTCTTATAGTAATCTTTTATAGGAGCAATACCTCACAAGTTATAAGCAAAAATAAATGGGCACAAGAAGAAAAAATTTTAGATTTTTTTATGGCGCAAACCGTGATTATTGATACACCCTACATCCTGAAGTGATTCCAGCAAAAAAATAGACTCCTGTAGAAAATGTTCAAAACAGATTTTGCCTGGACTAAAAGCGTACAAGAAAAATTTAGACTAGGACGGATCTGTTTTGAGGTGGATGTGAGAGGTGGCATTCGGATTTTTGTAGATAAAGTTAGGTGACAACTTCCATAATTATAATTAACTTATGCTCCTTCTCAAATATGCCCGGAACATTAATAAAAAAATTTAAATATATAAAAATTTCGAAAGATATCGATTTTTTCTATTTGCATTGCATATAACTTTAAAACGATTCATTTTGGAACAAAGTCGTAGGGAAAGAAAATAAAGATAATTAAATATTGTATAATATACGACTAGTTTAAAATGTCTTAAACTATTACCCTTTCTGCAAAATAACAATAAATAGAAAATAAGGGGGCAAAAAAGACTGTTTTTCTTCAATGTTTTTCAACCACTTTGGTTGCACTTAGAACCTTCATAATTGACTTAGAAAATTCTTACAGCATACTTAAACCATCCACCAAATTTCATTAAAATCGACCTAATAGATTTTGCATAATAATTTTGCAATCTAAATTTTTTTAAAAAGTTCAAATTTTTAAAAACTTTCTGAACAAAAAGTAGACCATTTAGAAGTTTGCTATTTTTTTACATGTAAAGAGGTTCTCTACCTATTTAATATACTTTACAGAATTAAAATCGGATTATTTAATCGGCCCCATCACCGTTTTAAAGATATAAACAATATTTTGGCTTATAAACAAATACAGTGAAGACGTTTGAGTTGGAATAAATTCATTGTCTTGAGAATGGGCGACTCTGGGGATAAATCCCTAAACAGATCGATTTTTATTTTTAAATTATAATTTTTTGGCATAATTATCATACTAGTGACGTCATCCATCTGGGTGTGATGACGTAATCTAAATATTGGAACTAATTTATTTCAAAAAAATTTTTTAATTCAATAAATAGTTATGTTAATGTTTATATTAGTGAGTATTAGTGAGAGGTAGTTTCCACGTGGAAAAGTCATTCCTGTCATGTCACCATTCAGAACTTCCGTTATCAAAATCACTTGCTTTCATACAGCCATGATGTGAACTTGTCAGATTGAGCTCATTGGTACCTCGGGCGTAAAACATTGGATATTTTATGCATCCATGTTATAAATCACATCTTCTTCATATGTTCCTATGACGGATCAATTGTAAAGGGTTTTTACCCAAATATTTTTACTTTGGTGGTTAGCATGTAGATTCTAAGTGAGTATAACCTATAACTTTTTATAACCTTAGTCAACATTTTAAATACTTTGCAACATTTTATCTGGTTGTACACATTTTAGGATTGCACTGATGATGATCGGTCAACCGATCGAAAAGTAGTTATGTCTTTGATGTAGCCCTGTATAGAGATTTTAACAAATATACCTTTTATAAAGGATTTTATGTTGTTTATTAATGTTCCGAGCATATTTGAGAAGGAGCATAAGTCAATTATTATTGTTGAAGTTGTTACCTAACTTTATCTGCAAAAATCCGAATGCCACCTCCCACATCCAAAAATAGACCCTTTTTCACAGATCTGCTCTGGTCTAATTTGATTTGATTGATAAATAAAGTTTAGGTAATGAAAAAATAATTTATTATTGTGTCTTATACCGCACTTTCTTGTATTTGAACATAATGAATATTTCTTAAGATAATGCAGAGTATTTAACAATAAAAAAAGAAACAAGAATATCCGCACCCATAACAGTAAAAGGCAGAGAATATGATTGACTCCAATTATTAATATATTAAATATGCAATACACTATAAAAAAATACCCGTATAATACAGATACGTAATAATAATTATTATTTCATTGGTTCTTTCCATTTATTTTGAACTTGGGTAAGTACCGCAAATATGTTTAATGTGATTTCACGACCTTCAAAAGTTAAATTGAATTGCAATATAGGCAATCAGTTGTTGTATCCAAAAATGAAACAATTCATCTTGAAACCCAAGGTCCATTACGAATTACAGTCAAATACCCACCTACAATTTTGATCCTGGGTGGAACAAATTGATATTTTAAATCGTGAAATAAGATAGGCAAGATTAAATAAAAATAATTGCTTTAAGATTAGAATTCTTAGTACAGAATATATAAATAGGGTAGTACCTATACTAGTGGTTTTGCAACAGAAAAAATAATAAAAAAGTTACTGTTGACTTCTTAAATTAACAAATAAAACGTTAAATATTTAAGACGCTTGTCCCCCATTTTCAGAAATCAAAAATGCACAAAATTGCATGTGATTAAAAATACAATGCGTTTACAGATAAGTTAATTAACACATGTGAATAACAAAACTAACTAATGATGAAAATGAAACATATACACAGATACAAAGACAATCATAACAGATCTGTGTGAGGAATTTGCAAGGTAGCTCAAAGCTAAAAAGCAGGCTTGGATGACAGAAAACATTAAATTTGATAGAACAACGACGACTAGCAAAAAACAACGAAATATATTTTATAACAGCATAAAAAAAGAAATTCGACGTAAAATACGAAAAGCAAAGAGTCAACATCTAGCCAAAAAAGTGTCATGACATTGAAGAACTTGAAAACAGACCCGACACGTTTAACATGTATAAAAAAGTGAAAGAAGGGGCTGGTACCTTCAATCAGAAACAAACTGCATAGCTACAAGATCAACATGGTAAAGTAATATTTGAAGTAGATGACAAACTTAAAGAATGGAAAAATTACGTTACGAACCAATTCCAAGACGATAGGAGTAGTTCACCTCCGGATATTACTAACTGCGACGGACCCCTAATAACACGCTCTGAGGTAATAAAAGCCATACAATCATCAAAAGATTGCAGAGCGACTGGTCCTGATGAAACTTCAACTAAAATATACAAGCTTATAAATGATCGCAATGTTTTGGAGGCTATAACTTCGTTTTTCAACACCATTTATACCAGCGGACAACTACCTAATGGTTGGTCCAATTCACTGTTTATAGCTGTACCTAAGAAGACAACAGCAAAAACCTGTGCTAATTATAGAACCATCAGTTTGTTGAACCATTTATTGAAAATTTTTCTAAAGGTAATACATGGTCGTATCTACAATAGATGCGAGGAATACCTAAGTGACACACAGTTTGGTTTCCGTGTCGGGTTTGAAACGAGAGAGGCATTGTTTGATATGAACGTATTTGCTCAATGATGTCGAGATATATTTGTAGACATATACTGTCGTTTTATTGACTTCCAGACGTTCGCATAGTTGCAAAATTTGTATTGGAATCAAACAACATTAATTTTGGTAGATGGTGTGCAATCACAGGCTCTTAATATTAAAATAGGAATACGGCAGGGATGCCTTTTGTCACCCCTGCTTTTCAACGTTTGCTCCGAAAGATTTTTCAGAAATGCATTTTCTAACAAAGAAGAAGGAATAAGTGGGAACGGTGAAGTTATCAATTATTTGCGATATGCGGACGATACAGTCCTACCCGCAACACCGCAACACTACTTGATAGTGTCGTTGAGAGTTGTAGGGAGGCAGGTCTGGATCTGAACATACGGAAAGCCAAAATACTCATAATAAGAAAACAACAGCATATAAATCCGTCTATAATATGTAAATAATACCAAACTTGAGCAAGTTGATGAAATCGATTACCTTGGACAGCAATTAAATTGTAAGACAGAAAGTCACGGCGAAATTAGATCTAGGCTAGAGCAGGCCAGAGCCGATTTTAAAAGGATGTTTAAGGTGTTATGTAACAGAGACCTTAAATTGGCATTGAGGATCCGCCTACTTCGCTGCTACGTGTTCTCGGTCTTACTTAAATCGCCTTGAAGCTTTCGAAATGTGGTGCTATAGAATAATTTTGAAAGTATACTGGGTGGAGAAGATTCGAAACTCCACAATACTAGAACGTCTCAGCAAGACTACTGAGATTATAAAAAGCATCAAGCAGAGAAAGCTGCTGGAGTGTTTCGGACATGTAATGAGAGGTCCCAAATATAGGTTGCTGCAACCTATTATGCAAGGAAAAATAGTAGGCAAACGCAGTCCAGAACGAAGAAGAACCTTATGGTTGAAGAACTTGCGAGATTGGTATGGTGTTGATACAAGCATGCTGTTTAGGGTGGCAGTGAATAAAATTAAGATATCTATGATGATAACCAACGTTCTGAAAGGACATGGTACATGAAGAAGAAGAAAAAGGTAGAAAACGATTACCAAGCGCTCTATAAGTGAATAATAGTTAAAAGTGTTGGATATAAAAAAATACCAGACAAAACAGAGGAAGAAATAGAAACACGATAAACACTATGCCAGATAGAGAGCCCTGCCCTAGGGCAAGACGGAAAAGTAGAAAGATATGGGAAATATAATGTATAACTACTCAAAAAGCCAAGAAGGTCATGACGATAATTATTCCTACGTGAACAAAAAGTGACTTCAGGTGGTAATATTCCGATTGTACACAAGAAAAATACAAAAGCCTTGTTGCTCATTTTTGGGAGCGTCATTGAGGGTGAGAAAGAATACGGGTAACAGATAGATAACAGATAGATAACACATAGATAACAGATAGATAACACAAAAGTAACAGATAGATTAGAGATAGATAACGCATAGATAACACATACAGGGTGAGTTTTTAGTGCGGGATCGGTCGATAATTCCATTATGGTATAGAATATAGAAAAAAAATATTTAGAAAAAATGTAGGCCATGATATTCTCTAGGCTTGGAAAATATGTCCATTTCTACAGGGTGATCAATAACTGCGTGGTATATCAAACATATAATTTTTTAAATAGGACACCCTATATATTTTTTCATATTTATATTCTTCTTATAATTCTTGTTCATATAATATAGGGTTTTACATTGCTATAGAGAGTATTTAACAAGTTATAATCATTTTTATTTCGAAATCCCTATGAGATTAACACCATGTATATAAAGAAGTAATTCGTAAACAATAATTTGTTTTACACAAAACGATTAACAATATACTGTAGTTTTTAAGTTAGGTTAAATAGAAATTATTGACAAAAATTTCTATACAGGGTGAACTACAACACCAAATTACGATTTTCTTAATTTTTTTAAATGGATCACCCTATAATTTATTTTTTCAAAATTTTGTATTTGTGATATTCTTTCATTTTTATATAGCATTTCCTATACCTAAACTCATAATTTCCGAGATATTTTAAGTTGTCTTCAAACGGGAATACATTCATTTTTTCTAGTAGAAATAAGTTAGTATTGAGTGATAATTAAACAAAATTAGTTTTAGTCATTAAATAGCTAACACAAAATATAAATCATAAAAATATGCAGTAAATGTACCAATAAGTGTGATATTAAGAAATTATCATATTTCCCTAATATACAAGAATCGTATAGTTCCTACAAATAAAATTTGTCTTGTATATAATAATATAACAAAATTATTTTTATTCAATAAATAACTCACATAAAACATAAATCAAAACAATATACAACTGATGTAACAGTTTTTAGTTTGTTATGTCAACAGTATTCTAAGCCAAGAAGTTTTTAGTAAAACATTCATTGTTATAAGCACTTTCAAACTACAAAACAAAATTACGATTTTCTCAATTTTTTTAAATAGATCACCCTATATTTTATTTTTTAAGAATGTTGTATTTATGATACTCTTTCATTTTTATATAGCATCTCCTATACCTAAACTTCTTAGTTTCTGAGATATTTTGAGTTTTCTTCATTTGCCGGAAATACATTCAATTTTTAATAAGTAGAAATAACTTAACAAATAAGTATTGTGTAATAATATAACAAATATTTGCATTCAACGAATTTCTAACAAAATATATAAACCATATCAATATTTAATGAATGTACCAATTAATGTGATGCTAAGGATATACGTCTAAAGTAAATGTTGAAAATGTCCACGCTCAACGTCTATGCAATTTTGTAACCGATATTCAAATGACCGAGCCACATTTCTTAACATTTTTGTAAGTTAATATTATTAAAAGCTCCTCTTATTCTATTTTTCATATCATTAGGCGTTGTTGGATGCTTCTGGTATACAAGGTTTTATATAGACCCACATGAAAAAATCAATTTTGGAAGAACTGGAGCACCGTCGTGTAAAAACCTCCACCGTCAAAAAAATGTAGGCCAATCAAATAATCGCAAACAATAGCACCTTTAACATTTATACATCACCTAGTTTGACTACGAGTACAAACAAAGTAGGGAATTGTTGATGCATATTAATGAAAATTAGTATGAAAATTATAGTATTAATAGGTCTGGATCCCGCGTATGAAAAAAAAGTTGATTAATAGCAAGCTGAAAATTTGTTAATAGCTTAAGGGTATCTATTCGGATAAACTTTGATATATAGGAACACTGTAACAGGGGCAGTTTTAATTGTGGAACAGGTTAAAAATTTAGAACGGTTAGACCACGAAAACGGCACATTTATTTTGTCCGACAGAACAGACTTAAACTCTCCGAACAGAGATTAAACTCTCATGCAAAACTCAGACTGCTATTTATCACCTGTCACAATTCCTGTCATTTGACATATTCTACATGTTCCACTCATTAAAACGCCCATTTGGTGATAAATAACAATCTCATTTTTGCATGAGAGTTTAATTTCTGTTCGGAGAGTTTAAGTTTGTTCTGCCGGACAAAATACATGTGCCGTTTTCGTGGTCTGACCGTTCCAAATTTTTAACCTGTTCCACAATTAAAACTTCCCCTGTTCCAGTGTTCCCATATATCAAAGTTTGTCCGACTAGACACCCTTAAGCTATTAACAAATTTTCAACTTGCTATTAATCAACTTTTTTTTCATACGCGGGATCCAGACCTATAATAACTGAGCGTCACAATCTGCAATTATGAATGTGTTACTAAAAACTTCTTGGCTTAAAATACTGTTGATATAACAACCTAAAAACTGTTACATCAGTTGTATATTGTTTTGATTTATGTTTTGTGTGAGTTGTTTATTACATAAAAATAATCTTGTTATATTACTACTCACAAGACATATTTTTTTTTGTAGGAATTTTACGATTCTGTATATTAGGGAAATATGATAATTCCTTAATATCATATTTATTGATACATTTATTGCATATTGTTATGGTTTATATTCTGTGTTAGTTATTTATTGAATTAAAATAATTGTGTTATATTAGCATCCAATACTAACTTATGTAATTTTAGTAGAAAAATTGAATGTATTCTCGAAATTTGAAGTAAACTGAAAATATCTGATATTATATAATATATAAAAAAAAACTGACGAGTTTAGTTATAAGGAATGCTATATAAAGATAAAAGAGTATCACAAATACAAAATTTTGAAAAAATAAAATATAGGGTGATCCATTTAAAAAAAATTAAGAAAATCGTAATTTGGTGTTGTAGTTCACCCTGTATACAAATAGTTGTCAATGATTTCAATTTAACTTAACTTAAAAACTACAGTATACTGTTAATCTTATTATGTAAAATAAATTATTGTTTACGAATTACTTCTTTATATACATGGTGTTAATCTCATAGGAATTTCGAAATATAAATGGTCATAACTTGTTAAATACTCTGTATAGTAATGCAAGACCCTATATTATATGAACAAGAATTATGAGAAAATATATAGGGCGTCCCATTTAAAAAATTATATATTTGATATACCAAGCAGTTATTGATCACCCTGTAGAAATGGACATATTTTCCAAGCCTTGAGAATATAATTGCCTACATTTTTTCTAAATAACTTTTTTAGGGGCGGGGGTGGTGGGGGGGATTAATATGTCGAAAATCCACTTATCTGTTCACGAAAAAATCTACTATGAAAATTCAGCAGAATTTTCTATATCCCTAACTTTTGACGAGCAGTTTATTATGCGGATATAAGTGCAAATTTTCAGATTTCATTAGGCTTTTTATCCCTTTATTCAACCGCTACATCATTTTGTCAGACTCCCTGTTAAATTTTCTTTCTTTCAAGGATATTTTTGATTTTATATCTCATTTTTGTTTGGTGTTTTCTATACTGTAAAAAATTAATGAGCACTAAGACACAACCTTTTATTTAAATTTCAGATAAAATTAATTGCGAAAAGATTCAAACGATTACTCTGACATTTGTTAAAAGATAATAACTGATTATTCCAGTGTGACTCGCAGATAATTAGGTTACAAAAACAGCTGCGAAATTACTTATAATTGCGTAAGAATAGTTTAGGTCAGCGCTGGTCTAGTTTTTTATTATTATTGTTATTCGAGACCAAAATAAACAACGGGCAATTTTTTAATAAGCAAAAAATGGGTTTCATGCAATGAAACTAGCATTCCAGTTAAATGATTGATTAGTTACTCTGTAATCAATTTGCAGAAATCAGAATATTATTTTTTCTTTGCAAGATTTCCTTAATATTAATTAATCAAGTATACAGAGTGTAACAAAAATACCGGTCATATATTGTACCACATATTTTGGGACCAAAAATAGTTCGATTGAACCTAACTTACCTTAGTACAAAATGTGCAAATAAAAAAAGTTACAGCTCTTTGAAGTTACAGAGGAACATTGAACATTTGAAGAGGAACATTGATTTTTTCCAATATATCGAAAACTATTCGAGATTTTTTATTGAAAATGGACATATGATATTCTTATGGCAGGAAGATCTTAAAAAAAATTATAGTGAAATTTTGTGCACCCCATAAAAATTTGATGGGGGTTTTGTTCCCGCAATCCCCCCCAAACTTTTGCGTACGTTCCAATTAAACTAATATTGTGATACCATTAGTTAAACACAATGTTTTTAAAACCTTTTTGCCTCTTAGTACTTTTTCGTAAAGCCAGTTTTTATATATCAGAATATTTGTCAAATCCATCACATTTTTGTATATGGTTACGTATGACTATACATAATACATAGAGACCTAGTAATAACATAAAAATTACATTTTTAGGTATGTTTTGAACCAATTTGAAAAAGCAGCCAAATCTCGATAAAAGATGCCTTATCGAAAAAATATTAAGATGCAAAAAAGTTGTAAAATCGCTGTGTTTAACTAATGGTACCACAATAATAGTTTAATTGGAATGTATACGTTTTACGTTAAACGAACAAAACTCCCATAAAATTTGTATGTAAACATATTAAAAAAGAAGCCGCATCTCGTTAAAAACTGAATTATTCAGTGAAGCAGTTTAGAGGGGGGTCAAAATATAGTGAATAAACCTGTACATTCATTGGGGCCGACCGACCGGCTCTGTCCCGTCATACAGCTGACCGACTATAATAACTTTTATTTATATTTAATTTAGAATGTGTATATTGATTTTCAGCCTTAGTAAATGGATTTAATTTAATTACCTTCGTAGGAAAGCTTTGATACCCTCTCAGTAACCCCTGTTCTACGTTTCGCTTGACCGACCGCACTATGATTCTCTACACATCACAGTAATCAACTGTGAAAAATCTAGCTTTAGTAAATTCAAAGAGATCTTTCAGCGCTGTCTCTTGGACTATTCTCACTTGTGGTGTCCACGTCAAAATCTGTTTAGGGATCCTGTCATCTGGTATTCTCTGTACATAGCCGTACCATATTATAGTATATCCCAAATTCTTTGTTTCGTGCGTCATTAATTTTGACGTCATATAGGATTTTAAGAATGTTGTAAATCATTACATGACATTTTCGTTAAATCTGGCACTGACAATTGTCAGAATATTTATAATTTAAATAAACATCAATATTTATACATATATTTGCCAGAATATTAATATCTAAAATAGTGTAATGTAAAATTAAATAAATATAATACCAAATTTTACTATACAATGCCCGAATATATCAACAACATAAATAAAAATATTTTTTCTACAACCGTGTTAAAAATGCAATTTTTAGCACTCCATACGAGCGTTAAAAATGCTACTTTAAGGCACTAATGCTTTAAAATATTTTTAAGGCACTGCAGTTCGTATTGACCGTATAGACAATTTTGATGTAATGTCAAAAAAATATAAAAATGGAATGTCAGTCAAGTTCAAGTAAAATTTTTGTAGATATTGTCCTGTAATTACGTTTGTAGAAAAAATATTGTATGATATGCGTGTTAAAAAGTACATTCTTAAGGCACTCAGGTGAATTGCAGAACTCGCTATCGCTCATTCTGCAAACTTTCACATGCGTGCCTAAACGTGTACTTTTAACACTTATATCATAAATAACTATTTGCTATTCTCATACTATAATATATCAATTATGATGTCACTACCTGTATCATAATTAACTTTATTATGACAGATTTTTTATTAAGATACAGATTTTTAACCAATAGAATCGCGATATGGCATTCGCGATAAAGGTGGTATACGCGCAGTGTCCAACGGCGAGTCAAATACATACGCTTTGACAGTTCTCAATATCTAAACAAACCGTCAAAATGACAAACTACTGAATTTATTTGTGTTACAAAATTAATAAATTTGAATATATTTTTTGTTGTGAATGATCATAGAAAAAATAGTGTATACAACTTGCATTTAATTATCATTATGAAGCTCGTACTCTATACGAAACTCGCCGCATACGGCTCGTTTCGTAACCCTCATACTAACTTCATAATGACCATCATTAAATGCTCGTTGCATAATATACTATATATTTACGTCGCTGAAAAGTATTAACCTAGAAATTATAATTGTCATTTTACCATAAATATGATCTTGTAAAAATACTGTCATAATCGATTACTGTTGTGTCAAATTATCTCTATTCGTATCGTTGATTGGTTATCGATTTAGATTATTATAATCGCCAACGAATTAAACATCTTTAAGTATAAATCGTTTTAATATGCAAATACCCGTCAAGGAATACATAATTTTTTAAGTTCAATGTATAATAATCACAGAGGTACGTTTTTTTGCCACTGCCAACTGTAATGCGTTAAAGAGAATTCGATAATCTGTGACGCACTGAAAAAAGGGTTTGGGACGATCTATAGTTGTTTTGTTTTTAATTCATCAATTATTGTATGCGTGACTCCCATCATTTACGTATTCTCTTATTTTTTTATCTGATCTCTTCTTGATCTGCCTGCTGCAATAATAGATGATACAAATAGTCCGTTCTTTAACGGTAAAATATCGCAAAACCTCTAAATTTTAAAGAACCGCTTAGATTGATATGAAATTTGGCATACATCTAGCTAACAAGTCAAAGAAAAAAAGTGATATTGTGCCGATATGTGCTTTTGCCCTGGGGGTGGTTTTCACCCCATCTTGGGGGTGAAAAAATATTCTTCCAAAGAAAGGCAGGAAATCGATAAACTGGCTAATTTTAAGTAACTTTTGTTCTATAGAGTTTTTTCACTAAGTCAATACTTTTCGAGTTATTTGGCGGTGAATATGTTCATTTTTTCAACAAAATAACCACGCTTTTAGACGGTTTTTCGCAAATAACTCAAATGGTAAGTATTTTGTCGAAAAAACATTCTGATCAAAAATATAGCCAGTAAAAAATTTTAAAAAATGGTGTATATATCACGTCTCTATACCTAGAACCTAGAAGCAGAGTTATAGCTAATTAAAAAATAGGTTCATATTCGTCAAATTCCAAATGGAATACTTTAACGTGAAATAACCAAAAATGAAGCACATTTCGGGGAAAACTCATTACAACTTATTTAAAGTGTTTAAAAAAAGTTTCATTTTTTTTTATAAAAAAAATTTCTAGCATTAAAAGTAAACAAGTTACGCTCAAAATAAAGTTAGTCCTTTTTTGTTTTGGTAAGAAAATCGAGAAAATCACCCCCTAATTAGTATCTTAAATGAACTTAATCATTACGGCTTGACTCGTGTATGTATTATTTATAATATGATCTGTAAGTTTCATCGGTTCAAAGTCCTTATTATTGAAAAGGCTGTAGTTAAAAGGGGTTGAACCAGTCACTGATCACGAATGTATGCAAATTTAGAAACACCAAATCTTAAATCAATTTTTGTCTAACATAAAAACAAAAAAATACATGATATTCAGAAAAGCAATGCTGACTTTTTTTGTTTTTCGAGATTTTTGGTATCTCTAACAATTTTTAAGATATTTTAAAAAAAAGCATATTTTTCAAAATTAAAATTTTTAAAAATTTTACTAAAATTTTACTAGACAAATTTTTGTCTAACATAAAAACAAAAAAATACATGATATTGTATGATGCACAAAAAATGCATCACATTGTTGATGTACAAAATAAGCACTTTGAATCAATGAAACTTACAGATCATATAAACACAATATAAGTAAAATAATTTGTGGAGCGGTAACGATTAATTTCATTTATCACCATGACCAACTTTATTTTGGGCGAAGCTTGCTTAAATTTAATGCCAGAAACGGTTTGTAAAAGCACAAATAAAGCTTTTTTTAAACACGTAAAAAATTTATAAGGGGTTTTCCCCAAAAAGTGCTTAATTTTTTGGATATTTCACGTCGAAATATTCTATTTGAAATTTGGTGAATATGAATCTATTTTTCATTGGCTATAACTCTGGTTCTACGAGATCCAGAGACCTAACGCGTACACTATTTTTTTTATCTTTTTATAGGCTATATTTTTGCTAAGAACGTTTTTTTTTTCCACAAAATACTTACTTTTTGAGTTATTTGCGAAAAACCCTCTAAAAATGTGGTTATTTTGTTGAAGAATGAACATATTCACTCGCAAATAACTCGAAAAGTGTTGACTTGTCAAAAAGCTCTATAGAACAAAAGTTACTTAAAATTAGTCAGTTTACCCATTTCCTGACTTATTTTGGACATATCTTTTTCACCCCCAAGAGGGGATGAAAGTCACCCCCAGGGCAAACATCGGCACAATATCACTTTTTTTCTTTGACATGTAAGCTATACGTGTGCCAAATTTCATGTCAATCCAAGCGGTTCTTTAAAATTTAGAGCAAAAACCGTGAAAGAATGTAATAAAATAATGTAAATTCCTACTCATTCAGACAGCAAACCAACACTTTGAGGAACATTAACATGAGATAACTCCACTTAATTTGAAAAACGTCTATAACGTACTAAATACATACGAAAACCATCTCGCTCCATTAAATGCAACCTTCATTTTAAATCCAACAAAAAAGGAAAGTATTCTGGTAAAAAGATCTTAATTACTGCAGTAAAATCGTTTGTTCAAAAGCAAAGATAAACTCTTTTCCCAGCAGGCATTAGCGTCCAGTCAATGAGAAAATGAAGTGAATGTGAAATTATAAATGGCATTGTGTAGGTTCCTGATATTAACATATACATGAATGGGTTGAGCAGTTTATGTAGAGAGTCATTAATAATTATTTTTATTTTATTGAAAATGGTTATTCATTTTTAATTATTTTTATCTTGAACGGCAATTAAGTATTAATGGGAAATGTTTTATGGTTTAATTCCTCTTTATAATTTTTCTTTATATTCGCTTAAAATATGTGGCCTTCTGAAAATGATCACCATTTGTTCTAATAATCATGAACATTTTTTTTTATTTAGCTTAATGCCTCGACAACGAATTGGCATTGGCATGGTACAGTTGATTTTGCAATCAGATACCTAGTGTAGGGTTTAGTGTGTGTGTGTGTGTGTGTGTGTGTTAAGTAAATGTTACTGGGAAAAGTCGACTTCATTGTCTTTACAAAGAGACGCTAATTGTATCCGAACCTCTGCGGTCCATCCGGTGAGTACTGATCCCACAAGGATAAAAACTATTTTGATTTATTAACTTTTTACCCCTGATGAGAGTGGAACTCAGGACCCATAGATCCAATGGTATGCTCACTTGTCACTGAGCCAAGGAAAATTATTTTGTGGATTTTTTCAACAGAAGCTTAATATAATAAATCAATAAAAGCTTTAAAAGTGAAACCCCAGAATTTAGGATTAAATATCAGTTTTGAAAAGGCAAAATACCTACCTCGCAATTGGCGCTGAAGCAGAACAACTCGATATCGATGACAATCAAAAAATAAATCCATATGGTGAATGTAAATACCTTGGCGATCTTAGTGGAAAGGACGAACGAGAAATAAAACATCGAATCATACAAGCACAAAAATCTGTAGCATGCTTCAACGGAGTTCTATGGAGTAAAGAAATATCAAAGAAAATAAAATGGAACATATTATATGAGACAATAATTAAAACTAGCCTACTGTATGGAGCCGAGACATGGAGAATAACCTATAAACACATGGAGAAATATAAGGAAAAGGTTGAAGCCACGGCCATCAAGAGGCGTGCGGTCCATGGAAGCGGGGGAAGCGCCGCTTCCCTATACCTACTTCGATATAAGAAAATATATCTATTATTAGTCTAAGAGCTAGTGAACCTTTTGACTAACGGTCGTCCTGTAAGGCTAGAAATTTGTAGAGTGATAATTCATAGCACACCAAAGCTAAAAACCATGACCTGGCAGGCCTCAGCGGTGCACGTGTATCTACCAGGTGAATCGAAAAGTGCAAATTTAGGGGGTAAAATAAACTTTCTCCTGTAAGGTTTAAATTTAAGTATGTGTTTGAGTAAGTCATTTAAAAGAAATGTGTAAAATGACAGGCGATTCTGAAGAGCATAAGACCTTGCCAGGCGAGGGGAAAGATTAGGGGTTTTTCCTAAATTTATTTTTTTTGCATCGAACAAATTTTTTTTAAGTTTTTTGAATCATTCCAAACAAAAAAGGTCTTTGGTGATTTTTCTCTTAAGTTAATAGTTTTTGTTATATTAGCGATTGAAAATTTTGAAAATTGCGAAATCGACCATTTTTAACCCCAAATCGGATATTTATCTAAAAATCTCAAAGTTGCCAAGGTAGGTAGATATTCTTTAAACATTGATTGATGAAATCCCAAAGAGTTTTTTGCAATACAATATCGGAAACCCCTTTGTTTTTTAATTGCTAATCAAGCGGACGCTTCACTGTAGTATAAGTGAGGACGTTTGAGTTGGCATAAATTCATTATCTCGAGAATTGGCAAATTTCAAGAGCAATCTTCAGACAGGTCGATTTTTATTTTTAAATTAGGACTTTTTGGCATATATATAATACTAGTGACGTCATCCATCTGAGCGTGATGACGTAATCGATGATTTTTTTAAATGAGAGTAGGGGTTGTGTGATAGCTCATTTGAAAGGTTATCTAATTCTCTATTCACTAATATAAACAATAACATAATTATTTATGCAGGGTGTACAAAAAAATTTTTTATATTAAATTAACTTTGATTAAATTTGACAAATAGAAGAAAAAATTTTTTTTGTACACCCTGTATAAATAATTATGTTAATGTTTATATTACTGAATAGAGAATTAAATAACCTTTCAAATGAGCTATCACACAACACCTACTCTTATTTAAAAAAATAATCGATTACGTCATCACGCCCAGATGGATGACGTCACTAGTATTATATATATACCAAAAAGTCCTAATTCAAAAATAAAAATCGACCTGTCTGAGGATTTCTCTTCAAATTTGCCCATTCTCGAGATAATGAATTTATGCAAGCTCAAACGTCCTCAATTATACTACAGTGTAGCGCCCGCTTGATTAGCAATTAAAAAAACAAAGCGGTTTTCGTTATTTTATTGCAAAAAACTCCTCGGGATTTCATCAATCAATGTTTAAGGAATATCTGCGTACCTTGCCAATATTGAAATTTTTAGATAAATGTCCGATTTGGGTTAAAAATGGCCGATTTCGCAATTTTCAAAATTTTCAATCGCTTATATAACAAAAACTATTAACTTAAGAGAAAAATAACTAAGGACCTTTTCTGTTTGGAATGATTCAAAAAGCCTAAAAAAAATTTGTTCGATGCAAAAAGAATAATTTTAATAAAAACCCCTAATCTTTCCCCTCGCCTGGCAAGGTCTTATGCTCTTCAGAATCGCCTGTCATTGTACACATTTCTTCTAAATGACTTACTCAAACACATACTTAAATTTAAACCTTACAGGAGAAAGTTTATTTTACCCCCTAAATTTGCACTTTTCGATTCACCTGGTAGATACACGTGCACCGCTGAGGCCTGCCAGGTCATGGTTTTTAGATTTGGTGTGCTATGAATTATCACTCTACAAATTTTTAGCCTTACAGGACGACCGTTAGTCAAAAGGTTCACTAGCTCTTAGACTATATTAATTAATATTTATTTAATAACAAAATTTTTCCCTAATCCAAGTAATCTACATATTACCTAGGCATACGCATTGAAAAATATTAAAAATTAATCGCGTACGAACGAAATCAATATGCACACAATTCAACTACATATTCGGTCCACTCCTGACAGAAGCGCATCTCAAAATCGCCACTTGTCAAGCAGTTGTCCGGTGTAAAAATTAGTCAGGGTTCAATGACTGCAACCCATTGTCGCGCGAATTTTGGTACTCTGGAAGCGCTCGTCCTAGCGCATCCTAGCGCCTTCCGACTGTTACTGCTGCAGCGGTGGTTAGGTACGTACATGTACATTCGCTTAAAGAATATGTATTTCGATTTAAATTTTTTGCAGATATTTTTCCTTTTACTGATCTTTTATTTGACATTTTACAGATGAAGTCAAATGACATTGCATTTTGTATAAGACAAATTGATGACTTTATTAATACGATAATTAAAAAACAAGAGCAGTTTAAAAATATTTGGGATAAAACTGAAATTATGGGGTTTGAACATGAAAGAAAAATAATGAAGATTGATAATATCGGCAACAGAGAGACCTTTTGATACTATTCTATTTAAAATTTGTAGAATTATATATAATCTTAATATTTCTAATTATAATTCATCAAAATTTCCCACAGAGGAATTTACTTCACTACGATTAAATAATGAAAATCTTTTGATATCCCAGCTTTGCATTCTCAGTTAAGTGTCGTTTATGAAACAACTGACAATAGTGATAAAGAAATACCCAGAAATCTGGGTATTTCTTTATAACTACTGGTTTAAACAAGTCACTGTGTAAAGTGGTCAAGTTGTGTGAAGTAATAGGTACTAACTATCCCAGCCACAACTGCATCAGTTGAACGAAGTTTTTCATTATTAAAATGCATTAAAAGTTTCAAATTAAGAGTTTAAAAGAAATTCAACAAGCGAAATTTAGCCCTATTATCCATTGAAAAGGACTGCATTCAACAATTATCAGAAGTTGATAGGAGAATAGATCTCAAGTATAAATAAGTGTCATATTGTTGAAAGTTGTGTGGTGTGGAAAATGCCTCGGAATATAATTTTTTTTAAATAGAACTCTTCTTTAGGAAACAAAGCCCGGCGCGAGGACTCAAGGCCCGAGCTAGCAATATAGATCAATGATAGGTCACTATTAGTCACTAGAAATAGCGGTAATAGAGTGCCTCACGCATTGATCGGGGTAGGATTTAGTGTGTAAGTCCTTGTACCCAGGACGTCTCACATAAGCACTTTGCTGATAGAGAGCCCCTATAGCGCATCAGAGTGTTATCAGGTGGGAAGTGGCTCGACCCTCGACCCTTAAGAAAATATTTTTATATCCTTATTGAATCGCTTCCCCTTCCGAAAAAGTCACCGCACGCCACTGATGCCATCAGATGATCGATGAGAATATCAAGAGCCGAAAGAATCAGGAATGAAATAATAAAACAACAAATGGGTATAGAAGGCACCATAACTGCGAATATTGAGAAAAACGGCTCATATATTATGGGCATGTGAGCCGAATGGGTGACGAATGATTGCCTAAATAAACTGATGTGGCAACCCCCAGAGAAGAAACAACGAGGAAGACTTTCTTCTTATTATTTGAAGTCAGAAATAAAATGTAAATTATTAAGTGCGTGGCAAAATAAGTGAGTGCATCACAAAATAAACTCAAAAAAACTAAACAATTAATATTAGTTTATAAATAAAAATAAAATAAAATAAAATATAATAAAATAACAAATTAAGAAGCAATAAACGAGAGAATTGTGACTGTCAACTTAAACATCCATGGACACAACGACAGTAATAGGTATATATGCCCCTACCGAAGATACATTAATAAACGAAAAAGACGCATTCCAACAAGAGCTTGAAGACACGATTTCTAAAATCGGAGATCATCGGGAGATATTAATGATGAGCGACCTGAATGCAAGAACAGGAAGACATAAGGACCACCCAATTGTAGGAAACTACGGGGAAGAAGTAACCATTGATAATGGAGAAAGGCTCATTAGTCTATGTCAACAATTTATCCTAAAAATTTTAAACGGCTTCTATCCCCACAAGGACATACAGAAGTTCACTTGGCATCAAGAGACAAGACAACTACGATCGATTATAGACTATATTATAATAAAACAAAAATCAGAATGCTGGAAAATCCAAGACACAAGGGTATATAGAGGTGTAAAATGCGGATCTGACCATTACCTACTAATATCCCGAATCTGAATCCTCTTCAAATATGCATTAAATGAAACATCGAAAGAGGAAAGAGAAGAAATAATCAAAGAATCCAAATACAAACTAACTGGGCTATATGACGGCAGCACAGGTTCCTATACCAGAACAGACTGGATCAAAAACTTGCTCAAATTGACCTGACAAGTAGCACCAATATAATATATGACCAAATAACACTTGCTTAAGGAAGCAGCCAGTGAAGCATTAGGCATGGAGGAGATAACAAATACCAGGAAAAATAACAACATAGTCTGGAGCAATGAACTTGAACAACAGAAACAAATAAAACAACAGAAATATCATAAATGGTTAAAATCATAAAACGCATATGATAAAAGCCAATACCGCCAAGAATTAATCAAACATAAAAAAATGTTAACAAAAAATGAGAACAATACCTGGGAACAGAGTTGTAGGGAAGTGGAAGCCATCTAGGTGGAAGCAGATTCTCAGAAGCTTGGAGATTCATTCGAAATCTAAGAAATGAAAACAGAAATAATAAAAAACTTCGAATGATTGATTTAAAGAAATGGAAAACCCACTACAAAGAAGAACTTCAAGAAAATAGACAGGAATACATAAATACATCACCAAAACACTACAATTTAAATGGTCAAGTCGTAGAATTATATGACGATTTCGTTGAGAGAATGATTAAATCACTAAAAAATAAAAAAGCATGTGGTCCAAAAGGAATCCCAGCGGAACTTATAAAAATGGAACTGCAAAATTGATCAAACTAATAACCATAATTTTCAACAACTACACAAATGGAGAAAACATACCAGAAAATTGGAAAACAGGATGGATAACCCCAATACACAAAAAGGGTAACAAGGAAGACTGCCAGAACTATCGCTGTATTACTGTAACCAGCACCTTTAGTAGATTATATGAGAAAACTCTAAAAACTCTAATAGAAAATTAATATGCACCTTTAGAGATCTAACAACAAGCAGGATTCCGAGCAGGAAGATCCTGTATCGACCACATCTTCACGATCAACCAACTCAACGAAAAAAACAGTAGCCAGAGACAGAGAAATACATCTACTATTCGTCGATCTAACTAAGGCATATGATACCGTTAGTCCAGAGAAATAAGATTTTTCTCGTGACACATCCCCCTCCAGGCCGAAACCAAATTTTTTGAGTAGTATGGAAATCTATATTTATAACCTTTATGTTTCCTGCAGCCGATTTTGATGATATACATAGTTATAAACAAATGAAGATCAAAAAACGGTAAATTTTCGTTTTTTCGTCTATAACCAAAAAGTTAAGCATTTTAAACAAATTTGAAAGTAAGAAACTCATAAATCGTCTAAAAAATTTCAATATGGCGTTCGCTGAATATGTCTATCCTTATTGGTTGCTTAGAAAATTGCAAAATAAATCATAAATTTTGAGTTTTTATAAATATTCATAACTTATGTAAAAATTAACTTAGAACCTTCTTATTACACAAATTACTGAGACTTGTGGTGCTTAAATTATATTTTAAATTTCAAAGCAATTGGTCAAATAGTTTAAAAGTTATTTAATTTGTTTATCCCAAATTCATTTTTTTTTTGCAACACTTTAAGTCAGAAAATTATGAGGTTGCAGTAAGACTTCGGAAAATTTATGGAAGAAGAAAATTTATACTATTGACTTAATTAAAAAAAAAATGACAAAAAGTAATTTTAAACAGTGTAAAATTATTTTGCAAAAACACGTCGATTTTTTGCTTACTTATAAACAATTAGAATAACTTTTTAACCGTTACCCGTAGAAAAATTATTTTTTCAGAGTTGGAAAGACTGAATTTTTATACACATTTAGAAAGAAAAATAATTGTCCTAGGACAATTAGGTACGAAGTTAGCCCCCCCTTTTTTTAAATCACATGTTTTTGAAAAATAATTTTGCAGTATTTAGAATTATTTTTGTTATTTTTTTTAATTAAATTAATAGTATAAATCTTCTTCTTTCATAAACTATCCAAAGTAATAGTGTAACTTCACCAATTTCTGACTTTTAGCGTTGAAAAAAAATTAATTTGGGATAAACAAATTAAAAAACTTTTAAACTATTTGACCAATTGCTTTGAAATTTAAAATATAATTTAAGCACCACAAGTCTCAGCAATTCGTGTAATAAGAACGTTCTAAGTTAATTTTTACATAAGTTATATATATTTATAAAAACTCAAAATTTATGATTTATTTTGCAATTTTCTGAGCAACCAATAAGGATAGACATATTCAGCGAACGCCATATTGAAGTTTTTTATACGGTATATGAGTTTCTCACTCTCAAATTTGTTTAAAATACTTAACTTTTTGGTTATAGACGAAAAAACGAAAATTTACGGCTTTTGATCTTCATTTGTTTATAACTATGTTTATTTGTTTATCAAAATCGGCTGCAGGAAACATATAGGTTATTATTATAGATGTCCCTACTACTCAAAACATTTGGTTTCGGCCTGGAGGGAGATGTGTCACCAACATGATATTTTTTTTTCCTTATTTCTCTGAACTACGTACCACTTTGTAAATTATGGCAAGTCCTGGAAAATCCCCTATTAATATAACTTTAATGAAAGCAGTGCAACAATTCTATAACAATATCCAAGCAAACATAAAAATCAACAGCAGATTATCCAATAGCTTCATGGTGAATAAGGGACTACGACAGGGATGGAGCTTATCGTAAACACTGTCTAAAATCTATAAAAATGAGGTCTTGAATAAGTGGCGGAAATCGTGTTCTGGAATGGGGATAGAGCTAAACCACACTGCATGTTGCTGAAGATCAGGATAAAGATGATCTAATATTTATGGCAAACCGGCTGTTTCGAGAATACAAAAAATGGGGCCTATACGTTAAAATAAATAAAACCAAATATACGTGTATAGGAGGACAGAAAGTGAGTTACAACTAGAGGATGATAATATGGTTATCGAGCCAAGCTCTGATTATGTATACCTTGGAACGGGAATCCAACAAAGTGTAAGGACATAATTCGAAATAGAGGAAAGAATTATGAAAGGAAAGAAGGTAATGGGAGCTTTGAACTTACTACTTTGGTGAAAAACCATATAAAAAGAAAAGAAAACACAGCTTTATAATAGCATCTTTAAAAACCTGGTACTGTATGGATGTGAAACCTGATGGCAACTGAATAAGCGAACAGAACAGAAGTTGCTCGCGGTGGAAATGGACTTCTGGCGAAGATGGGCCTGCATCTCCAGACTCTCACATATAACGAATGAACGGGTACGAGATATTATGAATAGAAAAACAAACATAATTGAAGAAGTCCAACAAAAACAACTTTGTTGGTATGGCCATGTACAAAGAATGGAGGAACATCGACTCCCAAAGCCAACAATGGAATGGCAACCCCCGGAAAGAAGCAAAAGGGGCAGGCCGAAAACAACCTGGATAAGTGGAATCCAGAAAGCCATGTCTATGTCTGAGAGAGATCTCCGACCAGGAGATTGGACAGATCGACGCGGCTGGAGAATATGAACCCGAAAGCGCAGGACGCTATAAACCGGTGTTATATATATAGTATTAGTGAAACCGTGGCTCCAATCAACAGCGAATAGACCAGACCAAGTGAGAATAACACTATTACGACAGGGACACAGTAACTTAAGAGGCTACAGTAGCGCGAGCGCGCCATCAAAAACGAAAAACTGGATGCAAGCGGCTCAGTACATGAATTTGTGGGGTGAACTACGGGAGGCCTACATTCAGCAGTGGACAAGTATAGGCTGAATGATGAATGTATTAAGTGATAAAACTTTTCCTTTAAAAATATTAAAATATCTTAATGCAAAAAATGTTTTTTCTATGGTGTTTCTGCAACAGGAAGTACGATTATTTTTATTACTGTGTAATTTAATAATCTCTCCGAACAATTTTCTTATATAACAAAACTAGCTATTACCAAAATAGTGCCGATTTAAAAGATGACGACATTATTTCAAAGATAAATGCCATAAAAATTGGATTTTTAAAACCAATTGTGTAGTGTGTCTAACGAAGATACCCGTAGATCAATCCTAATATATTTCTTCAATGTGTTACATAACAGATACATATACATCATTTGCTTTCTTTTTCAACTAATAAAAGAGATCAAGCTCTAAATACGACATAAAAGGGTCACGATTTGACTTTTAGCAATATGTGGCTTCAAATAAATATATCGGTGTCTCGTCTTGGCAAATATAAACCATCATGTTGCTAAACCAATAGATTTTTTTATGGCATAGACATTAGTCATTCATCAAGAAATCAATAGTTAACTTATATTAGTTAATAAACGTCACAAAAGAAAATTTACTGTTTTTCTTCTTTCTTCTCAGGGAAAAAATACACCCAAAGATGAAGGCTATTATAAGACTTGCTCAAATTTCTTGTTTGAGATAAAATGGACTAATTCACCCCTTTCTCAAAATGACCCCTTTAAATGATAACACTTCGCAGTTTCTCCAAATTTGGAGGTCCATTGATCACATGAAACAATAAAACCTCTTTAACATTTCATAAAAGTTCCTTTTAGCCCATTTTTTAATAAATAATCAATAGCCTATAGCCTAAACTTTCAAACATCTTCTTCTTCTTCTTCTAATAGCGCTACACCCATTTGTGAGTAGCCTGCTTAACAATGTTAATCCATTCTGTTCTGTCGGATCGGAAAATCACTGTAACATTTCATAAAAGTTACTTCCAGCCTCTTTTTTTTGGAAATAATAAATAGCCTATAAACAAAACTGTCAAACATCCTCTTCTTCTTCTTCTTCTAATGGCGCTACACCCCTTTGTGAGTAACAATGTTCTTCCATTCTGCCCTGTCGGATACTTGCCTTCGTCACCATGGGCGCTCATACCCATGGACAGGGGGGGAAGCGTGGTCCCCCTAGCTTTTCGAGTTCTTTAATACAAAATGTAATGTGCATCATTTTCACGTCTGCCCCCCCCCCTAAAAATTTTTATATGGGCGTATTCATGGTTTTAAGGTCTTCCTCTACGTTGGGTCGTCTATCCATTTTTTACGGGGCCCTTCTCTTGTTCTATTTCTTTGGGGCCTCCTATCCAGGTATATTTGAACTATTTGACATAGGTCAGGTTCCAACAGCTCGTGATAAGTGATAAGATTTCATAAATTTAGTATACTTTACATTCATATCTATAAATGGTATCTTTCATATTTAGAAAAATAATTTAATTTAAACAAGGCGGAAAACATAAATAACGTTAATCCCACAAATCTAACGAGCAAAATAAACAATAATTTTTTCAGTCAACAACTTTCAGTCATTTCTAATTAGTATCAGTATTTATTTATTTATAAGTACATACATAATAATAAGCAACATGTAGGTACCTAATACGAGGTTATTAAAATAAATGGTGCTACCCAATATTCCCCGCTTACTTCCATGAGGAGATTGTCTGCATTCTATACTTGTATTCACTATATATTATGCATATATTGAATTATATTCTGTAATTTGCATTAATGTTAAGGTCATATTTTATTTAATGTCTGCAAAAGAACTCGGTCCATTTTTATCCATATATATTATTGTGTATCATTTTGTCAATCAAAGATAGAAAAAAAACTTTATTTTTTTTAATATAACGCAGGCACATAAATTTGATACATTGATTTGGTATGTTGATTTGTAACTGTTTATTATAAGTTAGTTTTTAAGTAGTGGGTTTATCCTTAATGAGTTTTTTCCTGAAGAATTAAAGACATTAGTAAATAAAGTGAGGTGAATAGACAATGTGTTTGGGGATTATAATTTTAAAACGGTTGTTTTGTTACGGACTAGGCCAAAAGCCACAGGTAATTATTATATTTAGAAAAATAATGTAGAGAAAGTTGGAATTTTAAATCTCTTTGTGTAAGCCCAAGTAAATTTGTAGAATTCCCGAAAAGTAATTATCATGAGTAGAAGTATTTGTTGGAAGGATGCATGGGTTTTTCGAATGAAAAAAAAGGAATGTGGGGAGAGAAATGTTTCTGATTGGCTTAGAAATTTTGGAATGGGGACGAGAGAAGGTTGAATGTTCAGATAGTGTGGAAATGGGAAGGATTATGTGACCGGCATCGCAGAAGAGCAGTCAAAGTTTTCGTGAATAGTTCAGAAGCAAGTACCAGTGGTTGTTACGTAGTGGAGAGTGTAGCTGAAAAGTGGAACGAGAGACAGATCAAATCGAGAAGAAATCCTTCTTTGATTCTGTAAAGTCCAAGGGAGAGAATATTATTGTGAGAAAAAAAGGAGAGAATTTTGGAGTTTTTTTTTTAACGAGTACTGGTTAAAAGAGGCCCGGCTCGTGTTTGCACCGCTGTAACGAAGAATTTGCTGGTATGCTGCTGGATTGATGCTGAGAACGGAGAGGGCTTTGATGGTAGCCTAACATAATCAACACGGAAGAGCTGTTTGGGTCAAGAGGAGACATCATTGTGTGTGAATCAAAAGGTCAGTCAATAATTTATGTGATAGATTTTCTTTATGGTCAGAAGTTATTTTTTTTTGAGTAAAAGCATACGAACTAAAATTCCAATATTTCAAAAATGTAATAGGAAGTATAAGTAGTTTTGCGAATACCTAAATTTGTTTGTTTAGCATGTTTTATCAATGTTATCAAGAACAAACCGATAAATATTTGTTGAATTAAAATTAATTTATGTGTTAAAAGTTTCATTGGGACAGTTATGCCCACAGGATTTTATTAATTTGAGTATTACATTTTGATAATAAAAGATATTAGTATGTGCTTATTTATGGTATTTCTATTTATTTCCTTTTCCTATTTTATCCCGATAAGGATCAACTAAGAGATACTGAAGCCACGAGAAAGGATAAGTATAACCTAAGATAATTTAGTTATTTTCTTTTATATGACAAAAAGGCACCCTGAGATTTTTCTTAATTTTTTTGTATGATTTGCGACAATTGAATAATTACTTAAATAAATATTAATTATTATAAAAGTAAGAGAAAGCAGATCATAACAATATATTATCCATATCCATATATTAGTCCTGTCGCCAGGGGGGGTACAACGGCCTCGTTAATTCAGATGGACTTACTTAAGTTTTTTTTATGTATTTTGACCCGTAGAACACGAATTTTTTGGGTAACAGTTGATCCGGATGTCGATAAGATTGTTATAGACCAAGAACTTGAGGAATCAAATAACAGCGATTTTTGGCAAAACAAAACAATATTTTGTATTTTTTGGGCCATTTTAAGTAAAAAATATTTCTACAAGTTTTTTCGTAGGATGCACAGTTTTTGAGATAAACGCGGTTGAACTTTAAAAAAATCGAAAAATTGCAATTTTTGAACCCGAATAACTTTTGATTAAAAAATAAAATAGCAAGTCTGCTTACCGCATTTGAAAGTTTAAGTCAAATTATATCGGTTTTGATTATTTGCATTGGTAAAAATTTGTTTTTTTATTGTTTAACAAAGCTATAAACACGTAGGGTTTCCCGTGCTTTTACATGCGTTTTAACGCATGTAACGTAGAAATAGACTTGATTGCACTAGTACCTATTCTACCTACTCGTTCGATTTTAAATGAGAAATCATAGAAACATCACTCACGCACTAGTTGTTTGTAGCTTTGTTTAACAATAACACAATAAATTTTTAGCAATGCAAATAATCAAAACCGACATAATTTGACTTGAACTTTCAAAGGCGCTAAGCAGAATTGCTATTTTATTTTTTAATCAAAAGTTATTCGGGTTTAAAAATTGCAGTTTTTCGATTTTTTGAAAGTTCAACCGCGTTTATCTCGAAAACTGTGCATCCTACTAAAAAACTTGTAGAAATATCTTTTGCTTAAAATGACCCAAAAAATACAAAATATTGTTTTGTTTTGCCAAAAATCGCTGTTATTTGATTCCTCAAGTTCTTGGTCTATAACAATCTTATCGACATCCGGATCAACTGTTACCCAAAAAATTCGTGTTCTACGGGTCAAAATACATAAAAAAAACTTGGGTAAGTCCATCTGAATTAACGAGGCCGTTGTACCCCCCCTGGCGACAGGACTATATATTATCCAGATGGATATCATAGATAATGAGACTCGGAAACCCCAAAAAGTTTAAATTTTAATGCCCAAAAAACAGCATTAAGACCATCATATAAATGTAAAAATTACTCTAAAACCTTATGTAGATGTAAAAAATCTGAGATTTCTTGTATATCTCGATGCAGATGCCAAAAAGAAAATATTTATATACTTAAATAGTAATTAGATATTAAATAGGAACAACTACCTTTTATTTGCATTAAAGAAATATTAGTTTTTCATGTCTTTTTCTCCTTTAGTACCAAAAATCGAAGAAAAAGTAAATAGAATTAAAAGTCATACGAGATTATCATCTTATGATGATTTAATTATAAGAATTATATAAAAAAATTGTATTAGGATCTTCTTATTTTGCAATTTGCAATTTGCATTGTGCACTAATTTTACATCTTGAGTTATTATACCTTATCGCTTACCTCTTACAAATCGGGTACACTGTCTGTTCAAGTTTTGGTACCTGGATATTAGGTCTGGATCCCGCGTATGAAAAAAATGTTGATTAATAGCAAGCTGAAAATTTGTTAATAGCTTAAGGGTGTCTAGTCGGATAAACTTTGATATATGGGAACACTGGAACAGGGGCAGTTTTAATTGTGGGACAGGTTAAAAATTTGGAACGGTCAGACCACGAAAACGACACATTTATTTTGTCCGACAGAATAGACTTAAACGCTCCGAACAGAGATTAAACTCTCATGCAAAAATCAGACTGCTATTTATCACCTGTCACAATTCCTGTCTTTTGACATATTCTGCATGTTCCACTCATTAAAACGCCCATTTGGTGATAAATAGCAGTCTGATTTTTGCATGAGAGTTTAATCTCTGTTCGGAGAGTTTAAGTCTGTTCTGTCGGACAAAATACATGTGCCGTTTTCGTGGTCTGACCGTACCAAATTTTTAACCTGTTCCACAATTAAAACTTCCCCTGTTCCAGTGTTCCCATATATCAAAGTTTTTCTGACTAGACACCCTTAAGCTATTAACAAATTTTCAGCTTGCTATTAATCAACTTCTTTTTCATACGCGGGATCCAGACCTATATGATTTTGAAGGATGTTAACCACAGGTGGTGTGCACATACATTATGTACAAAAAATATTTGGAAAAACATTATTTTATTCATAAAAACTTAGAAAAAGGTGGAGTTAGTTGATTTTTTTTGTCATTGAATGTACCAATTTAAGCACGGTGGATGACGAATTTGGAGATATAGGGTTTTCCTGCTAATATATTGATGTTTGTGGATTTAATGGTGTTAAAATGTCAAAATTAAAAAAATTGGAGTTAGAGTTCTTCGTTTTTTATTACGAGGATTGGAGCAAAATACAAAATTTTGACGCATAATTTTCAATGTGTTTTAAATGTATTAATTTTTTTCGGATCCTGGGAAAATTAATAAGTATTTTTGCATAATTTAAACTCAGAATGAAAATCTACTTTGTTACCGAGGGCAGAAAGTCACTTAGAATAAATAAAAAGTTTCTTTTAAATGAAATAATTGCAATTAACAATCACACTAAATTTTTTCTTTTATTTTTACCCCTGTAACTTATTAAAATAAACATTGTAGAAGTTTTCAGGGACTTTTGGCCCTGGTCTGCGTTTAAATTCTTCAAAAATATTTATAAGTATTCTCAAAATTCGAAAAAAAATGAATACATTTAAAACATATTGAAATTTTGACATGCGTCAATATTTTGCATTTTTCTCCGTTTCCCTTAAGGAAAAAATTTTATTTGAAATTTTTTTTATCTCTTTAAGTTTACGATCTCGAGCCTCATAAACAATTTATAAATAATTAAACTGTTTATAACAATTTTTTGACCATTCGGATCGAAATCCGCTGTCTAAATTCGTAACCAGCAGTCAATAATGCAAAAAAAACTTGGGTGTACCCAGCAGAATTGATAAAGATCACGGTAACCTAGCTGGCGCCTAAACTAATATTCCATACGTTATTATAATAATAACGTATATAATATAATATAACGCTTCAGAAGTCAAACGGTGTAAGGTCACATTCTCCCTAAAAATGAGTTAGGAGACGTACATAACACAAATAAAATGGTCAAATGTTTCAGTTGTTCATACACATACGTCACTAATTTAGATTTTCTTTGATAGATTGCGGTATATGATCTGCCTTCAAATTAATTTTCTAATATTTTCAGAAGTCAGATTAAGTAAGTCATTATAATAATTGTAAATAAGTCATTATAGAAATTGAAGGCAAGTGAAGAAAATTATGTTTTTACGTTTGATCTAGAAAAGGCACTTCCTTTTCCAAAATTGAGTATGTCAGTGGCTTATTACTAAAGACTGGATTATATGCAAAATGCATATGCATATATATGCTGCATATTTCTCATGTTTTTCATAAATGCATATGCCTTGCATATTTGGAGATTTAAGAGCATATAAATGCATATTTTGATGGGAATTTACTCTACCCCATTTAAAAATAAGGTATATATTAGTAACATCAACATCCATTAAAATAAAATGTGAAAGTAAATATTTTGCTGTTAAGCTCCTTTGTTGTTGTACTCATAAACATAATGGGCGTTATTTATAGCTGCAGGTATCATTATCCGGATATTTAAGATTTATAGACTTCTCAGAATTTACAAATTACCTAAGTAAATACCGATTATATTTTGAATAACATTACAAATATTACCTGTACTTTCTGCTGGTGTCGGCCAACTATGAATTATTCTGGGAAAACCAACCAAAACGAAATTTTAAGCATTTTAAGGGTAGGATAGATTATTTTATTTTATGAATGGTTAGTCTTAAATCAATCGCCGATTATTCAACTTTTGTGATTGCAAGTTATTGACTATACTGTGTAAAAAAATCATTTTATTATTATTGTGAAAATGCCTAAAGTAGCAAGGGAAAAATCAAGTCTTCTCAGAAGTTGGATTGGAAGTAACAATCATCTAAAAGTTATCGACAGTGAAAGTATGTTTTGCACCATTTGTGATAAAAAGGTAAGTTCTCCACTTCAATAGATTTTTAAACTTATCAAACTTCTTTGCACATCTATGTGTCTGTCTATTCTAAAATGACAAACCGTCCCATTTCTTCAAAAACTGTTTTTTAAAGTTCGCAACGGTTTGGCTTATACAGAGCGAGGTGTTGAGAGTGGCCCACCCTGTATACTACGGTACACTGACTGTACTTTATTGTTTGACGATTTCAATTTCACTTTGAGAAATAAAAAAAAATTGGGGGAGGTTTAAAAAGTTTGATCATTTTAATGTAGGTATCTATTTACGAAAACATCTAAAACATCATTATCATTATATTCCAGATTCCATGTCAAAAGAAATTCCAAGTAGTTCAACACATAAAAACTTCACTTCACCAAACTAAGCTATCAAAAAATGATAATAAACCTCGCCAGCAGATTCTACAGAACAGTTTGCAGATTCAGAATACGTCAGTTGGGCAAGAAACCTTTGCAAAGGATTTATGCCATTTTTTTTTGAACTGCAATATCCCTCTGCACAAGTTAGAACATAAATCGTGTCAAAACTTTTTAAAAACTTATTGCAAGATTAAAGATAAACCAGCTCAAATACCAAGTTCTTCAACTCTTCGGAAAAAATATGTCAGTGCATGTTACAAAGATGTGATGACGAGTATTAAAAATCAGTTAAAAGCCGAATATCTTTGGATTTCCGTCGACGAAACAACGGATACAAAGGGTCGACAAATTGCGAATCTAATTGTTGGAGTTCTTAACGACTCTGGCGATTTTAAAAACTCATACTTAATTAGTGTAAAATGTTTGGAAAAAACAAACTATGCTACAATAGCTAGATTTGTTAACGAATCCCTAACAAATTTTTTTTACCTGATCAAGTACCATTTGAAAAAATATTATTAATGCTTAGTGATGCCGCCTCATATATGATGAAAGCTGCATCCAATCTTAAAATCTTTTTCCCTAATTTAATTCACTGTACATGTTTGGCGCACGGCCTAAACAGAGTTGCAGAGAAAGTTAGAATTGAATTTCCCAATGTAAACACCTTAATAAATAATGTAAAAAAAGTATTTCTGAAAGCACCACTACGTGTACAGGTATATAGGGAGATGCTTCCCGATATTCCTTTACCACCAGAACCAGTATTAACCAGATGGGGAACTTGGCTTAAAAGTGCTATATTTTTATCTGAACACTACGACGACATCAAAAGCGTTATTTCAAGTTTTGATCCGACTTGTACCGCTATTGATAACTGTCAAAATATTTTTAAAGAAAAGTCTATTAAAAATCAATTGTTGTATATAAAATCGAATTTCGATATCATTGAAAGTTCAATTACAAAATTAGAGGCTCAAAATGTATGTCTTCACAATAGTATGTCTATTGTTGATTCGGTTAAACAGAAAATAACAAATCTGAATGGGGAAATTGGAGTAAAAATTAAAGATAAACTTGATGACGTTTTAAACAAAAATGAGGGTTTCACTTTATTGCGTTCAATAAATAATATAATCAATTTTGGAAACTTCGATGAAAATATTAATATGGATCCGTCTCTAATAGCAGTTTAAATATGCCCCAATTACATCTTGTGACGTTGAGAGATCTTTTTCTGCCTATAAACAAATATTAACAGATAGAAGACATAATATTAGTTTAGAAAATATGAATCAATATATGATTATTTATTGTAACAATAAAAATATGTAAATTTGTTTTATTGTACTCTTTTTATAATATTAGTTTAGAAAATATGAATCAATATTGTAACAATAAAAATATGTACATTTATTTTATTGTACTCTTATTTATCTTGTGGTCAAAATAAAATATTTTGCCGTTTTATTTGTCACAAAACCTGAAGTTAAAAAAATATATTAAGAAATAATAATACAATTTGGTTTAAATTCAAACCTATTTATTTATTTTTATTATTTTTTATTTATTTATGTATTTAACGTAAACCATAAAATTATTCATATAAAAATAAGTGCATATATAAATGCATATTTGCATGTTAATTGTGCATATTCAGCTTGTTTTAAAATGCATATTGCATGCATATTTTAGACATTTTTTAGTGCATATTTTCCAGTCTCTACTTATTACTAACTAAACATGTATGTTTACAACCTGGGCGTTCAAAGTTTTAATACCAATAAGGGTTTTATGTACATGTGGAATGAAACTGAGGGTTCTAGAGGGTCCCAGGAAATAGCAGCATGCCTTGTAAAGCACCTTAAGCAAAATGCTTCTAAACATAAATACATAATCATATATGCCGATTGTTGTATAGGGCAGAATCGAAATATAAAATTACCCTTAGTTCTCCACAAACTTGTTCAAGACCCTGATATGAAAGTTGATCATATTGATCACAAATTTCTTGGGTCAGGACACAGCTATCTTCCAAATGATGCTGATTTTGGTATGATTGAAAAAAAGCAAAAAGAAAGAATTTATTTATAATCCAAGTGACTGGGTGGATATTGTAAAAAATTCTAAAAACAAAAGTGCGTTTGTGGTCACTGAAATGAAGAGAGAAGAGTTTTTATCAACAAAAAAATTGGAGGATCGTATTACCAACAGAAAAAATTATATAGATGGTCAAAAAGTGAACTGGTTACAAATAAAATGGTTATGGTTCAGCAAAAATAAACCAAGTGTGTGTGTGTGTGTGTGTGTGTGTGAAAAAATGGCTTGGATGCGAGTCCGTTAGCCACAGATTTTTATTTTATTTTTACCTCAATTTATTAGTTTTGTAATATTTATACGTATTTCACTTAAACGATTATATTTGTTTCTTTCAAGTAGTTTATGAGTAATTTAAATATTTCCATTTTATGACAACTTAATAAAAAATAAACCAAACTCTATATTTTATAAACAAACATTGCAGGAATGGGTTGAATTCGATGAAATTGATATTTCAAAACCGGCATCAAAGGGAAGGCCTCAAATTTTGTCTAATATAGTTCAAGATCTTTTGTATTCTGAGCGTAGTCCAGTGAAGAAAATTAAAAAGAAACACACAGTTTGATCTTTTGAAATTTATTCCACCACATTATCACTCATTCTACAGAAACTTGCCGACAATAAACCAACCGACAGCTGCCTCAGCAAGGGAAAACGATTCAGAGTTATTATCAAATGCTGAAGAATACATTGATTAAACAATATGTACTCAGTTTTTGTTCTATTTCGTGTAGCGGTTTAAGTTAAGTCATAAGAATATTTAATAGTTTTTTATTTTCGGTGGACATTTCACGTAAGTCAATATTTTTGGTGAAAAGTGGTTATTTTTCAAAAATAATGGAAAGTTTTTTAGTTTCCATGTTTGTATTTCTAAATATAGTACTTATATTATCATAAATAAGAACGGTTTATTTATTTCTAATGACTCCTTATTTTTCTGCAACTATTTTCACAAACGTCTTATTAACTCATTTTAAAGATTTACTGACTTACACCGATTGGCTTCTGAGGCATCGATTTACTTGTCAATACCAGTACATTGTATGGCTCTCTGTATAGTGACGTATAAATTAACAAGTTAAAATTTCAAATTGCCACCGATTTCCCAGAGTAAAACACAATTAAAAGTGAAAATTGGGATGTAGTTTAATAATGTAAAAACCAAAACAATACTATTTCAGTCAATTAATTTCAATAATAGTAGCGTAACCGTTACACGAAGCCTATTTATACTTTTAACATAACTAAACATATTTTTCATTGCACAAAGGCTTGTTCTTTTATAGTGCAGTCACTGAACGTTTTCAACGCATCGTGCGTTTAATAGCATCAATTTTCAAGAAAATTGGTGAGTGGTTAGACTATTAGAGGAAGAGGATACCTCAAGAAACAAAACTGACAAGCACGTACCCCTGTACGTAACCCTGGAGGAGTAGTTATTAAAAATCAGCAATTTTATAAAACATTTCTTAAAAAATTGAATGTTTTAAGCAATTTTCAATAAATAACTCAAAAACTATTGACAAGAACTAAAGATTTTACAAAAAGTTATTGTTCCCAACATTGAAGCTAATCAAAGAATCAAAGGGAGTTATAGATGATTGAATGTATTTTTTTCCGGCAAGCACTTAAATCTAAGTATTCAAGCTTAAATAACGGAAAAACGATGCATTTTGTAACATTGTATAACATAATATAGGTTACATTTACTAAACTCTTGTCACAGTACTCAGAAATATCTACCAAATGAGCTCCAGAAGAAGTTAATAGAATCAAAATTAAGCAAGTTATGACGAAAATAAGAGAATCCTTTTGAATTTTTTAGGAAAATATGAAAAACAAAACATACACCATTTCCACAAAAAATAAGTTAATTTATTTTGATAATTTTTGGTGGTTTATTTTAGCATAAGTAATGACTTCACAAATGTTGACCAGTTTAGAATGCACATCCAAAAATACTTCGATATACGTAAAAAATGATACAGAACCCATTTAGTTTTTTATTTAACAAATATTTTATTTTTTTATTATTTTTGTAAGATACAAAATAACTGAGATTATTTTAAACCGAGAACAGTTTAAAGCCTAAATTTTACTGCGAAAACAATGCAATCGGGACCATCTAACCTTTGATCTTAAAAAAAGGGTATAAAAAATTAAATTAATACAACAATAAAACAGTTTTTAGATCAACCTATCATACAATTGAAATCCGCGTGGAGTGAGACAGGAATGCGTGTTGTCGCCAATTCTTTTTAATGCCTACTCAGAAGAGATCTTGAAAAAAACTCTTGAGGGCGAAACAGCTGCAATAAAGGTGGGTGAAGTTCCCATTAACAACATTAGATATGCGGATGACACTGTCATCTTAGCTAAAAATATTGGGGATCTTCAGATGCTGGCGACCAGAATAGCGGAGTTTGGACAAGAATACGGTCTAACAATGAACGTCAAGAAGACAAAGTTTAGAGAATATCAATAACTCAAAGAAATAACGAGAATCTCTCCATAAACGGATCCAATATCGAACGAGTCGACCAATATGCATACCTTGGAACAATGATCAACTCCACAGGATATTACTTATATGAAATCAAAATCGGAATAGACAAGGCTAGAGTAAATTTTATCAAAATGGGAGAGCTCTGCACAAGAAATTTGAAGTTGGAGCTAAGAGTTAGGTTGGCTAGGTGCTACGTTTTCTCGACTTTGTTTTATGGAATGGAAGCTTGGACCTTGAATGCTGCAACAATAAAAAAACTAAAATCATTCGAGTTGTGGGCGTACAGAAGAATTCTGAAAATATCGTGGAGAGAACACTTCACAAACAAAGAGGTTCTGAGAAAGATGAAAGATGAAAGATGTGAAAGAAATGGAAATATTAAATACCATCAGAACAATAAAATTAGAATATCTCGGACATATTACACGTGGAGAGAGATACAACTTGTTCCAATTGATTATGCAGGGAAAGATTCAAAGAAAAAGAAGCATATGGAGACGCAGAATATCGTGGCTGCGCAACTTGAGAGAATGGTACGGACGACCCGTGTTGAGCTGCCCCCCCCCCCGACTTGCAAAAATCAAAAAACAAATAGCCCTGATTTGTGAGCTATTTATGAGCTTTCATATTCCGCAAACTAAAAATTTTGAGCTCATTCCACTGAGCAGGAATTTAATACTTTAGTGGGGGGGGGGGGCTGAGTCAGCCACCCCCCACTACTTAAAAATAGGAATATTGAATCGGTTTTTGCGGCAGAATTACGAGATATTTATGAGCTCTTGAAATTATATAGTTTCGATTTTTGAGGTCATCCCCTTCACCCCCAAACAACCCTTTAACTGATTTAACTTAAGAGAAAAATGCTGAGAAAACTTAAAATATATCGTATTGCGGATATAATTCCTATAGCTTATATACTCTAAGAATAAACTATTAAATCACGTGCATTTCGATTATTGAGCTACAACCCCTTCGCAAGAAAACCAACCTATCTTCCCGGCTTAAGAGAAAGTTGTACTTAAAATGCAATAAATTAATTATTTGGCGACTACATATCATTTAATAATTTATAAGCTTCCAAATTACGCCCATTTAGATCAGTAAATTGCAATTTATTTTGTATAGTGCAGTCACTGAAGGTAAAAATCAATGATTACCTTCAATTTCGGTGAACCTTCATCGACTTTCACGAAAATTAGTCAGTGGTTAGAGGATACGTCAAGAAACAAAGGTGACGTGGTACCACCTTGCGCTTTTACCCTGAGGGTGGATACCGCTCCTTCTCGAGGGTGAAAATTATTTTATAAAAAATAACTGCACAAATCAATAAAAGAACAAATTAAAAGCAAAAATTTATTATATAAAGTTACTAAAATAAGTCAATACTTTTTAAGTTATTAAAGATCAAAGATTTTAATTATTCGTGAAAAAAATGCATGTTTTGAAGCGGTTTTTCGTAAATCACTGAAAAACGGTAAGTTTTTACAAAAAAGTTAATAGTAGTTTAATTCGTATAGCTTATATTCTAAGAATAAACTCTTAAATCACGCGCCTTTCGATTATAGAGCTACAACCCCTTCGCATGAAAACCATCCCATATTCCCGGCTTAAGAGAGAGTTGTACGTAAAATAATTTAAATTAATTACTTGGCGACTACATATCGTTTAATAATTTATGAGCTCGCAAAATATACGCATTTCAATTATTGAATTGCCCTTTTCTTTCTATAGTGCAGTCACTGAAGGTAAAAATCAACTATGACCTTCGATTTTGGCAAATCTCCATTCATTTTCACGAATTCACAATAATAACTTGCGGTTTTAGCCTGGGGTATATGTCACCCCTTCTCGGGGGTGAAAATCACTTTATTAAGAATAACCTCACAAATCGAGAGAGGGACAAATTGTAAGCAAAATTTGTTATATTAATGCAAACCTTAAAACGATTTTTCATAAATAACTCAAAAACTGTAAGTTTTTACAAAAAAGTTTTCGTCACTAAAATTGAAGCTAATAAAAAATATAATAAATTGCTTACTTGAAAAACCCTAATTTAAAGTAAGTTATTGGTAATTAAATGTATATTTTTTCTGCGACTGTTCAAATCTAAGGATTCAAGCTGAAATAACGGGAAAGAGGTGCATTTTATAACACTTAAGTACTAAATACTTGTCAAAGTACTTAGAAATACCTATCAAAAATGAGCTCCAGAAAAGGTGATAGCATCAAAATCCGCTCACCAATTTTCGTGAAAATGAATGGAGATTTACCGAAATTGAAGGTCATAGTTGATTTTCACCTACAGTCACTGCACTATAGAAAAAAACTGGCAATTCAATAATTGAGATGCGTATATTTTGCGAGCTCATAAATTATTAAACGATATCTAGTCGCCAAATAATTAATTTAAATTATTTTAAGTACAACTCTCTCTTAAGCCGGGAATATGGGATGTTTTCTTGCGAAGGGGTTGTAGCTCAATAATCGAAAGGTGCGTGATTTAAGAGTTTATTCTTAGAATATAAGCTGTACGAATTAAACTACTATTAACTTTTGTGTAAAAACTTACAGTTTTTCAGTGATTTACGGAAAACCGCTTCAAAACATGCATTTTTTTCACGAATAATTGAAATTTTTGATCTTTAATAACTTAAAAAGTATTCTGCCCTCCTAAGCCAAAATGGCCTAACTCAGTTTGCCATATTTGCGTAAAAGGTTGTGTAATGGGGTGTTTATACCAATACGCATAAAATTTACTAAGCGAAACATACGTATCTCGCATGAAACCGCTTCAACGACACGGAGATACGTCTGTTTCGCTTAGTAAATTTGATGCGTATCGGTATAGATTTCCTATACAACCTTTTACACAAATATGAAAAAATATTGAGTTACGTCATTTTGGCTTAGGAGGGCAGTATTGACTTATTTTAATAACTTTATATAATAAATTTTGCTTATAATTTGTTCTTTTATAGATTTGTGCAGTTATATTTTATAAAATAATTTTCACCCCCGAGGAGGGGCGGTATCCACCCTCAGGGTATAGGCGCAAGGTGGTACCATGTCACCTTTGTTTCTTGAGGTATCCTCTAACCACTGACCAATTTTCGTGAAAATCGATGAAGGTTCACCGAAATTGAAAAGTTTTCTCAGCATTTTTCTCTTAAGTTCAATCAATTAAAGGGTTGTTTGGGGTGAAGGGGTGAGCTCAAAAATCGAAATTATATAATTTCAAGAGCTCATAAATAGCTCGTAATTCTGCCGCAAAAACCGATTCAATATTCCTATTTTTAAGTAGTGGGGGGCTGACTCAGCCCCCCCAATAAAGTATTAAATTCCTGCTCAGTGGAACGAGCTCAAAATTTTTAGTTTGCGGAATATGAAAGCTCATAAACAGCTCATAAATCAGGGCTATTTGTTTTTTAATTTTTGCAAGTGGGGGGTGCAGCTCAACACGGGTGTACGGACGTACATCAAATAAATTTTTCAGAGCAGCCGTCTCTAAAATACGAATTGCTATGATGATTACCGACCTTCGTCGCGGAGATGGCACTTAAAGAAGAAGACTATCATAAAAATTGCCGGAGTTATTCTAAAAAAAAGCAATAACATATTGTTGGAAAAATTTTTGGAGCATAATGTTAAAAAAGTTTTGAAGCATAAATTTTAATGCTATCAACTTCTTTGGAAGCTCATTTGATAGATATTTTTGAGTACTTTGACAAATATTTAGTAAGTATAATATATTTACCTATGTTATCAATGAATCGTTGCATGATTACTTAGATTTGAGAAATCACCGAAAAAAATATAGATTTAATTATTAATAATTTTTTCAAGTAAGGAATTTATTCGATATTTTATGATCTTCAAATCTGGTAATAATAATTTTACCGCCCCCCCTTTATAATTTTCATCCCCAAGAAGGGGTTGACATCCACCCCAGGATAAAAGCGCAAGTTGGCACGATGTCACTTTTTTCCTTGAGCTTGAGGTATCCTTTAACTTTAACTAATCACCAATTTTTCGATGGAGGTTCAACGGAATCCGAGGTAATAGCTCATATCCATCTTCAGTGACCGCACTATTATAATAGCGTTGTTTTAATGACTTGAAATTTTAAATGTTTATTGGAATATATAATTCTATTAGTACGATATAACTGCAAAAATGTAGAGAATTTCTAAAACCATAATCTTTTTTATTGCTGAACTTTACCGTTTATATTTGCGTTTCATTATAATTTAGTACCTAATTATTATAGTAATGCGGCCGATATGTGAAACAATTTTGCATTTAATGATAGAAGCACATTATTTGGACCACATATACTACACATATAAAGGTTCAAAATTAGATATGAGGCCATCTCAAATTTTGCTTTTACAAAAATGGCGGGCATTCACAATAGCTATACATAAATATGTGTCTATGTGTCCATTCACTTTACAAATTCCCAACTGTAAACAAACGCACGTGGAAGCAAAACAGGGCCGTACTGAGGTGTATCATATGTTTTTTAAAATATTTACTTTTGAAATTAATACCGTAAGAATTGCTTGAAATTTAATTGTAAACACAATTTTGTTCTTTTTAAGGGGAAAGGCGCAAAATATCGGCTGTCAAAATTTTTTATGTGTTTTAAATTGTATTAATTTTTTTCGATTCCTGAGAAAACTAATAAGTATTTTTGAAAAATTTAAAGGCAGAATAAAATATTACCTTATTACCGAGGGTCAAGAGTCCCTTAGAATAAATGAAAAGTTTCTTTTTAGTGAAATATTTGAAATTAAAAATCACCCTAAATTTTCTCTTTTATTTTCACCCCTGTAACTTATTAAAATAAACATTATAGAAGTTTTCAGGGACTTTCGGCCCTCAATAATAATGTAATATTTCATTCTGCCTTTAAATTTTTCAAAAATATTTAGTAGTTTTCACAGGACTCGAAAAAAATGAATACATTTAAAACACATTTAAAATTTTGACAGGCGAAATTTTGCGCCTATGTCCTTAAGAAAAATGTGGTAAAATAAAATATTTATTAACTGAGATATACATAACAATGTGGACATTTTCAATAAAGTAGCATCATATTATAAGTTTATGTTTTACCATCCACCCATTTCCGGGCTTATTTTGAAGGTGTATTTTTTTGCCAGGACCAAAGCACACATCGGCACAGTATTACTTTTATCTTTGACATATTAGCTATATGTATGTTAAATTTCATGTCACGACTATAAAACATAAAACTATAAAACACGACCAGTCTTAATTAATAACTCAACAATAACTACTGTAAAGTACCTAACATAACACAAAATAATATTATCTTAATAACCAACACGCTAAAAAATACAATTTGAATTTGCAGATGCAGACTGACAAGTTAGGACCTGTAAAATGAGAAACCGCCTCATTTAGGGCGATAAATTATATTTAATAGCTTCTTGACGAATCAGTGGACGAATCGTTAACACGTGCGTTTGTTTATGTTGGGAATTTGCTATGTGAATGTGGAATAGCGCGATAACTTTCGAACGAAAAGTCCGATTTTAACCAAATTTGGTATATAGGTTCCTTTCTTGATTTATACGATCTACTTTGAGAACCAGAAGAATAGGTTTACCTGAAGTTGTGTTTTTCTCTGTTTTTTATGTAAAAATATGTTTTTTTTTCTCACCCTGTATATACTATTTTTCAAAAAGATAATACCGCCATTGAAAAGAGCGTAAAAATATTTTTTTGGAAATATTTTGAACTTTTTAATTATTTTAATAATTATCAATTAATAAATGCATAACGTATCTTTACGTGTATTTCTTATGGCGAACTTAACAAGGTTTTATGAGCATATTTTTCTGTAAAACTACACATTTTAAAAAAAGTCGTAGTTGGGCCAATGTTTCTTTTTGAAATTATAAATTATTTTGAGCCGATGGGATGTCTCAAAATAATTAGTAGGAGTGAGGTCGGTGGGACAACTTCTACAAACGAAAAATGCTTAAAGTAGGAGTATCAGGTTTTAGTAGACGCTGGTTCCTGTGACGGGGTTATTAAAAGAAGTAACTTCGTTATAATACATGTATTTATAATACTCTACTTAAAACAAAGTGGGCTGAAAGCTATTGTTATTGAAAACAAATATCGCCACAAGCACAAAGTTTGGTATACCTAAGGGATCATGCCTGCACCGACGACACCGTCGTGTGCAGCCACATCAAATTAGTTCTTAGCAAATTAGAAGAAAACAAAACAAAAACAAAACAAAATTGTTTATTGATATCAGGTCTACAAATATTACTGTTACACACAATATAAATTATTGCACTGTCAACTGTCTTTCGATATTTTCTCTTCAACCTAAATAATTCATAAAATAAACGATCAATGAGACATTATTTAGAGACAGTTATTATTTGCGGTAACTACCAGAGTATCGATTAATTAAATAATTTATTAAAAATCAAGGTCAATGCCAATCGGTAATATGGGACTTTTATTATTTACTGGTTCGAATAACCGGTTCAAAATTGCATATTATTGTATATCGTATGAATCGATACGGAACAATTAAAACAATGCTACTTTTAAATGGGATTGTGCAGAACTATTGTAGGCACTGCAAAAAATCTGTATAAATGACAAAACAAATCAAACATTATTTTTCTACAAACGTGTTAAAAATGCAACATTTAGCACTCCATAGGAGCGTTAAAAATGTTACTTTAAAGCACTGGGTGCTTTAAAATTTTTAAGGCACTGCAGTTAAAATTAAAATGTCAAATTTTGAAAACAAACGTCAAAATATTGTGTATATTTCATTTATTAACATTAATATTAACAGTACAATTTGCGCAATTTGAAAAAGGTTTTTTAGAGGTTTTTTAAAATTTAATTTAAACTGTATTATTGCATTTTTAACACGTTTGTAGAAAAAAACTATTAAGATTTGCTAGAATATATAACAATAAAAGTAAATGTTATTCTATAGTTGTTATGATTTACGTATTGGCAGTTTTGATGTAATGTCAAGAAAAATATAAAAATGGAATGTCAGTCAAGTTCAAGTAAAAGTTTTGAAGGTATTGTCCTGTAATTGAGAATAAATAAATTATAATTGTTGATATATAAGACGTTTGTAGAAAAAATATTGTATGATATACTTGTTAAAATTACATTTTTAAGGCACTCATGTAAATTGCAGAATTCGCTTCGCTCATTCTACAGACCTTAACATGCGTGCCTTAAAATTGTATTTTTAACACTAGTATCATAAACAAGAATAAAAACCGCAAAACGCTGTAAAAATGAGTGGCGCATACAATATTCCAGCTACAAAAGATCTGATATGAATATTACGTGACTCGAAAATGTATTTTCATTTTGATGCAAAACAAAATTCTAGTTTTATTTTAAAAGATGTTTTCATAATATTTGCCCAGTTTGAAGTAAACCGCGCCACAGAAGAGTAACTTTGATACAGTTTCAATTTTGAAACTCTTTTTTGGCGCGTTTACTTCAAATTTAGCAAATATTATGAAAAAATTTTTTAAAATAAAACTAGAATTTTGTTTTGCATCAAAATGAAAATACATCTTCGAGCCAAGTAATATTCATATCAGATCTTTTGTAGCTGGAATATTGTATGCGCCACTTGTATTTTTATTCTTGTATCATGAGTTTTTCAAAGTTATTTAAAAATTAAATGTATAAATTACACGTTAAGCTTTATAAATGGTCGCCTTTGTCGCCTTATCTCCCAAATGATCTAGTGTCCATCGAATGTGCATTAGTTTTTTTTTTTTCTATTCGAAACAGATTAAAAAAATATTGGTATGGCCGGTAAATGAACTCGGATTGCCCGTTGTCAGATCAAATTAGCGTCGTAGCTACTACAACTACATAAACCATTTAGGGAATAATCGTTAATTGGATTAATACTTTTGTAGCTTAATAACTTCTAAATGGCTTAACCGATTTTGTTCACTAAAATTGAGTTTGAAACGTATTGATAAGTAGTATATTATGCACCTAAGGTCAAGTATGATAACTGAAGCTATTACAGGAATTATTGAGCTTGAAAAACCGTTTTTCCCATAAGAAATAGATTTGATCATAATTATGAAGCCTATAACTTAAAAATTCGAATTTTCCCGGATATAAGGTATACACCGCTAGATTCGTCTAGAGTCTTTCTACAATCGCTCAGTTATTGGCGTAATTCGTTGGTTGAAATTTTGAGTAATGGTCGAAAAACCAAAATTTTCAAAGTTTAGTTTTTCAGTTTTTGGGCTATACTGAGCCGTGTGTATGTCTTATCCTGACAGCTTAGACAACATTTAAAAGCTTAACTTAAAGCTATTGAAGATATTCTTGTTGATATTGAAGATGTTCTCCTGTCTTATCTTGAACTGAAGATATATACCGCCAAAAATATGCCGTTTTCTACCTACCAAGTCCTATAGCTGGCTTACGGGTAGTCAAAACTTACAAACTACACCGGTTATGAATCGTCCTTTACCCTCTCTTCAAACACAGAAAAGAAATTCAGATCCGTTTAACTTTTCCACACACATACATACATACATATCCGCAAACATTTTCCCTTTTTTAAATAAAAATTGACTTTATTTCTGAGCTCGGTAACTTTTGAACGGTATAACCGATTTTCAAAATTATAGACATGCGTTGGAAAGGTAATGATCGCTTCTATTAGAAGCCGCAAAGGTCGGAGTTAAATATACGAAGTTTTTGGGAGTTTTGGGGGAGAACGGAAAACAGACCCTAAATAGGAAGGGCCGTAAAATCCACACTCTTGGACCAAAATGGATGGTTGACATATGAATGGGTGAGTCTTTTCCTGAACTTTAAGATGGGAGTTGGCCCAATTTTCAATTCAGTCATATTTAGAAAATCGAAAATTTCGTGTATATATAGTGTTCTCTGGTAATAACTAAAGCTCGGATTATAGGCAAAATGCCTTTTCTTGCCTATTTTGCCTATTATAATTGTTTTTTGCACTTTTTGCCTTTTTTCGTAAATTCCGCCTATTTGTGCCTTTTTTAAAATTTCATGGTACTACCCATGATATTATTCTAATACTAAACCATTCTATAATAAAATTTTGGGTCAATAATAAAATATCAATGGTTTGTTTATATAACAGATTTCTAGGAAAATGTACCTGATCGAGACTTGAGGGTTAACTATTTGGAAATCCCTAAGCTTTATTAGTTTATTATCAGTTGTACAGTCGGTTAATGTATCAGAGTTTAGTCACAAATTGCTATATCCTAGTTTAGTTTTGTTGCGTATACCGAAAAGCAAAGAACACGTTTTAAAACGTTTTAGACATTTGTGTGAAAAGATGACATCTAAATTAAGGCTATGGATCTTATTCGGATCTTTCTCTAGAAGGAGATGGAGCATTTTGTAAACCATGCGGCAAATCGGTAAGTTTTATTTTTTCTCGTCCCACAACATAACTAGAGTAGTAAGTAACATACTCAGATTTCGAGTAGAAAAAAGTACTTTATTGACCAGAATTGTGGAACCCCACTTCATAAACGTAATTTGGAAAAATTAAATTCCTTTTAGTTAGCCCAAATATCTCTGCGGGATAGTTTAAGCAGTTTTAACCTCTTTTTACCCAACCCTATACCAGTGAATAAAATAGTTTTAATGCTTTCAGATGCTGCGGCATATATGTTAAAAGATTTAAAGATTTTTTATCCTAATTTAATTCATTGCACTTGTGTAGCCCACGGGGTAAATAGAATTGCTGGAGAAATAAGAAATCTGTTTCCGTTGGTAAATAATTTTATAAATTTTATGAAAAAAGTTTTTGTAAAGGCTCCGTTGAGGGTGCAAATATATAAAGAAAGACTTCCCGGTGTCCCTTTGCAACCTAAACCAGTAATTACAAGGTGGGGAACCTGGCTCGAAGCAGTTTTTTTTACTTTGAACACTGCAATGAAATGGAATTAGTTATGTCAGAATTTGATGATGATATTTCCGAAGCCATTCGAGAAGCAAAAAAAAATATTAAAAAATCCCAAATTGAAACAGGAACTCGCTTATATCAATGACAATTATAAATTAATATTTACCACAATTACCTTATTAGAAAAACAATAGATAAATTTATGTGAGTCAGTAAAATTAATAGATAATTTAAAGACGAAAATTAAATCGGGACCTGGAAGTAATGGTCAATTAATTTAAAAAAAAATGAAATATATTTTCGACATGAATGAAGGTTTTTCGTTTTTATCTAATGTTGCTAAAGTTTTGAATGGGACATTTTCCGACGAATTACAAATTATGCCAGATTTATTATCCGCTCTGAAATATGCTCCAATTACATATGTCGATGTCGAACGTTCGTTTTCAATGTACAATAGTATATTGTGCAACAAGTGCAGAAAGGTACTAATTTCTCACGAGTTTGAAAAGTTGCGGTACGAGCGCAAGCGAGTGCCGCAATTCAAACGAGTGAGAAATTACCTTTCTGCACGTGTTTCACACTATACTTTTTCTACAAGCACAGTTTTTCCTAAAAATAAAAATCACAATTTCCAAACGACGATTAATTATAATAGGTACCTATGTGATAAATTTTAAACTGTATTTAATTAATACCTACTAATCAATTTAAATTCCTTATACCTAAATAAATTGCACAGAAATCAGTTAAAAAATTAATGCACTGCCTTAATTTGTTTAAATTTAAACAATAATTATTACACATTATTGACATTATATTTATGCAGTCACGGATTTACACAAAACCTACTTCATTCGACGTCTCTTGCACAGGTTGCTAAATGCTTATTGGTTATTTGATAATTATAAAATGTTTAATAAGAATAAAATTGTAAAATAAAACAGTTGTAACATCCATAATTTAGTTTCTATGCTATAGTTAAATATAATAATTGTCTTATAGGTTATATATTTGTCTAAAGTTTAACCACGGATGTAAACAGAATATAACGTTACTCAGAATGCGGTAGTCCAAGGATGTAAACAGAATATAGCGTTACTCAGAATGAGGTAGTCAACTGTGCAGAAAAGAACTTTGCGGCACAGAAACGTCACTTTGCGGCACAGAAACGTCACTTTTCTGCACACTAATGTCAAATATCTTATACTGTGAGAAAATATCAAGTTTGCTAACATAAAACCGTGCAGAAAAGTGCACTTTGAATAGTGGTTGTAGAAAAAAATATAAAAATGGAATGTCAGTCAAGTTCAAGTAAAAGTTTTGAAGGTATTGTCCTGTAATTGAGAATAAATAAATTATAATTGTTGATATATAAGACGTTTGTAGAAAAAATATTGTATGATATACTTGTTAAAATTACATTTTTAAGGCACTCATGTAAATTGCAGAATTCGCTTCGCTCATTCTACAAACCTTAACATGCGTGCCTTAAAATTGTATTTTTAACACTAGTATCATAAACAAGAATAAAAACCGCAAAACGCTGTAAAAATGAGTGGCGCATACAATATTCCAGCTACAAAAGATCTGATATGAATATTACGTGACTCGAAAATGTATTTTCATTTTGATGCAAAACAAAATTCTAGTTTTATTTTAAAAGATGTTTTCATAATATTTGCCCAGTTTGAAGTAAACCGCGCCACAGAAGAGTAACTTTGATACAGTTTCAATTTTGAAACTCTTTTTTGGCGCGTTTACTTCAAATTTAGCAAATATTATGAAAACATTTTTTAAAATAAAACTAGAATTTTGTTTTGCATCAAAATGAAAATACATCTTCGAGCCAAGTAATATTCATATCAGATCTTTTGTAGCTGGAATATTGTATGCGCCACTTGTATTTTTATTCTTGTATCATGAGTTTTTCAAAGTTATTTAAAAATTAAATGTATAAATTACACGTTAAGCTTTATAAATGGTCGCCTTTGTCGCCTTATCTCCCAAATGATCTAGTGCCCATCGAATGTGCATTAGATTTTTTTTTCTATTCGAAACAGATTAAAAAAATATTGGTATGGCCGGTAAATGAACTCGGATTGCCCGTTGTCCGATCAAATTAGCGTCGTAGCTACTACAACTACATAAACCATTTAGGGAATAATCGTTAATTGGATTAATACTTTTGTAGCTTAATAACTTCTAAATGGCTTAACCGATTTTGTTCACTAAAATTGAGTTTGAAACGTATTGATAAGTAGTATATTATGCACCTAAGGTCAAGTATGATAACTGAAGCTATTACAGGAATTATTGAGCTTGAAAAACCGTTTTTCCCATAAGAAATAGATTTGATCATAATTTTGAAGCCTATAACTTAAAAATTCGAATTTTCCCGGATATAAGGTATACACCGCTAGATTCGTCTAGAGTCTTTCTACAATCGCTCAGTTATTGGCGTAATTCGTTGGTTGAAATTTTGAGTAATGGTCGAAAAACCAAAATTTTCAAAGTTTAGTTTTTCAGTTTTTCGGCTATACTGAGCCGTGTGTATGTCTTATCCTGACAGCTTAGACAACATTTAAAAGCTTAACTTAAAGCTATTGAAGATATTCTTGTTGATATTGAAGATGTTCTCCTGTCTTATCTTGAACTGAAGATATATACCGCCAAAAATATGCCGTTTTCTACCTACCAAGTCCTATAGCTGGCTTACGGGTAGTCAAAACTTACAAACTACACCGGTTATGAATCGTCCTTTACCCTCTCTTCAAACACAGAAAAGAAATTCAGATCCGTTTAACTTTTCCACACACATACATACATACATATCCGCAAACATTTTCCTTTTTTAAATAAAAATTGACTTATATTTCTGAGCTCGGTAACTTTTGAACGGTATAACCGATTTTCAAAATTATAGACATGCGTTGGAAAGGTAATGATCGCTTCTATTAGAAGCCGCAAAGGTCGGAGTTAAATATACGAAGTTTTTGGGAGTTTTGGGGATGAGAACGAAAAACAGACCCTAAATAGGAAGGGCCGTAAAATCCACACCCTTGGACCAAAATGGATGGTTGACATATGAATGGGTGAGTCTTTTCCTGAACTTTAAGATGGGAGTTGGGCCAATTTTCAATTCAGTCATATTTAGAAAATCGAAAATTTCGTGTATATATAGTGTTCTCTGGTAATAACTATTATGATATAAAAGGAACATACGAGAAACGTAAAAAATAAGAAAGAAATTCAACATTTCAACAACATTCAAATCAATAAACACATTCAGATCTATTATATCTAAAACTAAACGTAACAATTAAATTATCTAAATTTAGACGTAACATTAATAACTGGGTAAGAAAGAGAAAAATAGAATGGAATGACCACATAAGCCGAATGAGAACAAATAGGGTAGTCAGGACAGCGAGAAACGGTTCTCCAATAGGAAGACGATCACGAAAACGATGGAACGTCAACTTACTAGACGCACATTGAAAAAACAGACAGTCATGTCTATACAAAAAGACGAAAACTAAACGTAACAATGAACAAGAAAGAACAAAGATTTGCATTTATAATATACTTTGTGCATACGAACAATTTTATTTAGGTGAAACATGAAGTTCATTAAACGTTAGAATAAGTGAACATTAGAATTTGATAGATCTCAAATATGTCAATACGCATGGGACAATGAACAAAGAGTTCAGTGGAAATATTCAAGTATAGTCCTGAAAGAAACAGATAGTAAAAGGAGAAGAATCAAAGAAGCGGCTCTAAGTATGCTAAATGAATGATTACCCATACTAAAAGAGGAAGTCAATAGAAAGAAAATACCATGATTAGTAAGTCAATAACATATCGAGGATAGTACAGAATTTATATTTTATTATTATTTATATATGTATGTATTATTAATATTATTTATAATTTAAAATAATATAGGTACATATAAAATCATAATTTGGTGTTAGTTTTGAGAGTAAGACCAAATACTGACAATGTTGGAATAGTACCAGGAGGTTTTTTTCTGGTTATTCGTCGTGATTTACTATGGAATCACTAACACGAGAATTTTACTGTCATCATTGCATGCGGTTGTCTTTTTAAAGACAGATTACATGCTATGATTTTTTTTGTAACGGATATTCTTGAGCTAAAGTTGATTTCATGTAATCTAATGAACTATCTTTCAATAAAGTTGTCCCAAGAACGCAACTTTTAAATACTGGCAAAATCATTTTTTTGTACATATTCTTCTTTAAAATGTATACCTAATATACATTTGTCTGAATTGCCGACAAGAATGTATCAGATTAAATTAAATTATTAGAAGAATTTTTTTGCTAAGCAACAACACTTTTATTCAATTTATTAAAATTTTGTATTTTGATAACGACGTCCGAAGTGGAAGTCGACACATCAATAAAATAATTTTTTCTACGGCCGTGCTAAAAGAGCCGCTTTCACGCACGCATTTCGTTTCCGACAGTTGCACTTTCCCGCACGCCGTGCGGGAAAGTAAAATACCATGTAACATGGCATTATAATATATTATTATTATAATACATGCAATAAACTAATATTTAGATATTATCTAATATTTAATTTCAAATTTATCTTTTTGTGTTCTTGTTTTCATGAAATTAGCGCGATTATTTCATTCATAGGAGATTCTGACCAATAGAAAGCTACAGAAATCTGAATTAAATCGATAATTTTTGATAATCTCCCGTCGTTAAGTATATTACGTCAGATGCCCTTCGTTGCTACGAAAAAATACATTCAGTGACATTAATGACAATTAATGTTTTAAAAATTATAAAAGTGATGACTTTCAATCGTCAAATATTTATAAAAACTGTGTGTTTAATGGTACTTACATAAATAAATTACAATAAAATTTTGGTTTTGAACAGTTTTATTCATGAAATAATCGCAACAAATTGCACTCGACCTCTGAAATTAATATAGAATTTTTGCTCTTGTGACACTTTGACATAATTTCACTCGCCTTCGGCTCGTGAAATTAAAACTGTCAAAGTGTCACTCGGGAAAAATTCAATAATTTCAGAGCTCTTGTGCAATTACTACTGATAATTCGATGAAATAAAATTATTTTGACCTAATGTTTAAAAGTCAGATCAGTAGAAAATTACAATGGTTTTGAATTGTCGTCATGGAAACTAATATCGTCGTCGTGGTAATCCATTATATTGAAAGTTTGGTTTTGACAACCATTAATTTGTGTATTTTCGATTCTAAATAAAAATTGATATAACTCTATTTTTTGTGGCTTTTTCCAAACGTACAGCCCTAGAAAAAATATTGTTCCTAACTCATGCGGAAAGTGTCTTCCCCGCAATCGACTGCTTGCGGGAAGTCAACGGCAGTCTCGTGCGTGAAAGTATCACTTTCCGCACTAGTTAGGAAAATAACTATTTTAAGTTCAATTGTGGCTTATTTCCCAGTTAGAATACTAAATTACATAAATGCCACAAATAAATAGCTTCAGAACAATATTATTTATGATGTTTAGTCACGTAATAAGTGTCAGGTAAAGTTTTTGTCAGATAAACTAATAAATATTAAAATAAGAAATAAAATAAAAGACGTAGTAAATGTAGTAATGATTCAATATTTTAAAATAAAAGACGTTCTCACAATCAGTTTATTATCTACTCCGGTCAACCCGTTTCGCTGTCTATAATATACACATCATCATCAGGTCCCGGTAACTAAATGTTAAATGATGCCGGCATAAAAAATCATTTCGAATTATTCGCTTTGTGCATGACTGACGCGACACCTAGCGTCGTCACCTGACATTTTTGGTGACCACACCATAATTTGAAGTTAAGCATATCATAAAAAGGTCGCCCATGTTTCTCCAACTGTCATCAATACGACTAACTTCACGCGTAACTTTGATACGAGAATTATAAAAAAAATGTATTGAAATAAAGATCACGTAATTTTATGAGCGTTATAAAGTGAGTACAAAGTCATACATATTTCTTTTTTGTGATTACAGCTTCAATTTACAGTACACTTCTCGTAGACTCTGCCGATAAGGTAGAGTCGTTTTGAGCAGTGGCGGCTGGTCAGAGGAGGCAAGGGAGGCTTAGCCTCCCCATAAATTTTTTACACACGCTACACTGTTTTGCTTACTTTGCTTCGCGTTAGAGATATCGCAAAAAGTTATTTGAACAAGTTGTTCCAAATAATATTCTAACCCCACATACCAAATTTCAGCAAAAAATTCGCACTTTTAGTTTTTTCATTATTTGTAGTCGGGATCCTAAAATCGCAGAGGAGGCTGCTGGCCGGAAAATCTCACTTGCTAATGCTCCGCGTAGCCCAGCAGCGTTTAAGGATGGTTTAAGGAGACCCGGTCTCCTTAGGCTACGGCTCCACGGGCGAGAAATTGACGCTAGCAGTAGCCGTAAAACGAACTTAAGGTTCCGCGGAACGGAATAGGAATAGTCGAACTGTACCGACTACAGGACTTGTGCGTAGTCGGTTCAGTTCGGCTATTCCTATTCCGTTCCGCGGAACCTTAAGTTCGTTTACGGCTACTGCTAGCGTCAATTTCTCGCCCGTGGAGCCGTAGCCTTAGAGCTGCACATCGCTTAACGCACACGCTGCCCGGAGATCGGGCAAGTGAGATTTTTCGGCCAGCAGCCTCCTCTGCGAATTTTAGGATCCTGACTACAAATAAAAAAAAAACTAAAAGTGCGAATTTTGTGGTGAAATTTGGTATGTGGGATTAGAAAAATATTTGGAACAACTTGATTCAATAACTTTTTCCGATATCTGTAATGCAAAGCAAAATATCGGTAATTTACCGTGTTTTTGCATTCGCAGAGTAAGTCGCTCTTAGAATTAAAAAAAATTAGTTGAGTATCTTAAACAATGTAAACCTTCAACCTGTATGGACTGCAAAACTTCAAATCTGTATTTATTTTGATATGCATATCTACTTACAGAGCTAGAATTGTTAACAAATAAACGACACAAACTTTGGTAATACACTTTTACAATTATACTAACTATTTTTAAAATGATATGATATTATGAAATAATTATGAATTATGATGATATTATAAAATGTAAATAAAAAAGAATGTGTGGGTACTTTGTACGCACGTAAGAAGTTATACTTCTATTATATGATTTAAACGAAATTAATATACTTTTTATTTATATTTTATTTAAATATTAAACTAATTTATACTTACTACTTCTCAAATATTTTTATTAAAACAGTGCCAAAAATTAAAATAATAAAAGAATAAAACACACACAAACACATTAAAAATGCCACAAATGATTTCTGAACATTAATTGTCGGAAATTTTTTTAACTAAATACGTATTTTCTGAAAATAAAATTATATAATAAATATACTTACGATCATAAAATGTATAAAAAAAATTAAAAAAATAAAAGTTTTTATTGGGATTCGAACCAGCTATCAGCGCGGTTGGTATATTGAGATTCATTCGCCTTAAACGCTTCGCCACGGAGGCAATGTGTCATTATGTGCGAAGATCGACTAACTAAACGGATTAAGCTTTTGACATTTTTGAATTAAACTAAATTATTTTGATTTTGAATTGAAATGATTTAGAATTGAAAAAATACAACAAAACGTAGAGTAAGAAAACAATATCTTAGGTGAATTGATAGAAATTTTGATGGTAATCAAATTATGTAAATAAAAGTATTACATACTATGTATTTTGGTAGGTTCAAATAGGTAGGTACCTATGATACATTTACAATTTTTACGTACCTGTTGCTTTTAAAAACTATTTAAATGTCACTACAATTATAAACTTTTTTGTTTCTGTCCTCACAACAATAAAACTAATATATTATACATTTGTTTACTTTCATATTGAACAATTATTTATTATTGACAGATCATTTCAACACCCAATCAGAGCCCGTATAACGACTAATATCATACTGTCGGTGTGCGCATGCGCGCAGATCAATATAAATTCACCCTCAATCTCAATCGCGCCTAAAAAAGTATAACTTCAAAAATGGTCAAAAAAATGGGGGCCTAAATTAGATTTTTTTGTCGGATTTTTTTTTGCTAGTACAAATTTGTCTAGAAAATTTACAGTTAGGTATAGCCTCCCCTATTGAAAAAATCACGAGCCGCCACTGGTTTTGAGGAAACCTGGCGTGCCCATCATAAATACATATTGTGAGGTTGCAAATTATTACTAATTAGTTTTTAAAAACGATACTTTTCCAATTTATGTATAAAATGGATGTAGTAATCCTATTAAGAACTGGTTTCCAAAAATGTATCACAATTTATCTTTTCAACCGCAAACGGAACAAAAAGGGAAAAACATCTCCTTGTTTTTTAAAACTAGGAGGAGTAATTCAGATTTACCGCCCTGTAATGCTTTTTTGTAACTGGTGCAACCACAGGCTAGTTTACACCACTAAATTATGAAATTTCGACACTAGTAACATTTATGAAATTTTGACACTATTGATTTTTCAATTTCTTAGGTTAATTAATAATATCGGCGATTTTTTGTATTTTCTGAGTTATTTAGTTTTTAGATTTTTAGTCTGCATATTTATAAAAAAACTGTTGTTTTTAGAACTCTTTAACGAATTGCCATTAGTCTTAAGCCGGCCTCAAACGACTCCTGTACTTCGCAAGTATAGAATTATTCACCTACTTGGAAAGTATATGAGTTTGCGATTGCAATGGCAAACAGGGCACTCACACGACGTGTACAATTTACAAGTACGCGAGCGTAAACATTTGGCTTAACGACCTTTATGTGATTAATAATAAATAGACCAGGACATTTAGGAAAAAATAATTCGATATTTAAATACAGCACGTAGAAAGTTACAACTTTTTTCATTCAGGATGACACTAGTAAAAAAGTCAACAATAGAGAAATGGCTGGAAATGTATAGTTGCATTTTAAAGTGCAACCAAAAGTGCATAAACCTGTCAAAATAAGTGTATTAGGGCCAGATTTTGTTACTTGGGGGTTTTTGGGTCGCTGAGGACGAATATGCCATCAAAACGAACTATCGGGAAACCTGGTGTCCAGGTTCACTGCTAAGGCACGTCATCTAGAGTTTAGAGGGTTTTAGGCACTTAATTTATACAAACAGATTACTCGGGAGTTTTTGGGGTAGCTGAGCAAACATACGCCATCAAAACCTACCACCCATTGCACCTGATGCCCAAAAACCCTCCAAACTCCTGAAAATAACATGACTTAGCTTTGTGTACCAGGTGGTTGGGGAGTCGGTTCTGATGGCGTATTCGTATTCAGCGACCCCAAAAACCGCCTACTTAATCTATTTGCATGCATTCAGTGCGAAAACCTTAAAAACCCCAGAAGATGATGTGCCTTATAAGTGACCACGGGCACAAAGTGCTCCAGGGGTCGGTTCTGAGGGAGAATAATTCAAATATTATTATATGAGTTATTTTCAAGCAATTTCTGCAAACAAATATGAGTCACCTCTCAACGTCCAAATTAATGTTACTAATATTTTTACAGATGCGCCCTGGTCTTGTTGTCGTTTGCAGATCACCGCTGCGCTCGGCAGATTGTTTTTATGCCGTACTTGTCATTCAAATAAATACAGGGAATGTATAATTGGTTGCCTATCGGCTAATATTCCATAGCGTCTTATTACAAGCGAATGGTCAATCTGGGTACGGCTTGCCGAAGCGGGCATTGAATTCCCACAATCGCAGTCGGGTGTATGGCTGGCTAGGATCATTAATTTGAAAAGTCGCTTACGCACAGCACACAGGGATCACTTAACGTATGGATCGATCGAATTCTTTTAAAAACAATGAATAAAATTTAGTCTGTATTATCTCACAGATATTTTTTTTTATTTCACAGAAACGAATATCATCAGCTCTGATTAACTGATATATTTAAAAAAATCTATAATGTGTCCATAAATGTGTGGGTCGACACTGCCGACCCTGCCGACCTTGACCAGCCGCCACTGGTGAAAAATAAAGACACTTTAATCTTGATCGAACTTCATATTTTTTGACATACCTCGTATAATATAGATTTGATATCTAATAAAAATAAATAGATACAAAATAAACAGTTTTGCTTGAAAATAGTGAAGTGGAATTTAACATTACATTAACATAATTTGTTTATCTGACATTTAAATTTTATGTTGACGTTTAGTTGCGTCAAACGAAGTAGAGTTGACGTTTCTATGTCGGCAGAAAATGACAATTAAAAGGAGGCTTGTGACGTCACAATGACGACTTTGAGGTCGGATATCTCGAAGATGGTTAGAGATAGCGAAATGCCGTTTTCAGATTTGGATTCAGAAGACAAAACTACATAGGAATCCATCGCTAGGTGGCCTCTAGATATTTCAGGAGCGGCAACGGAATAACACACACACTTTTGCGAATTTATAAACGAAAAGTTTTCGTTGAAAATATCGATGAAGATTTAGTAAAAATTAATAAAGCATAGAATTGTAAATGTGCTAAAATAAATGTCTATTCTAAGGTAGAAAAAACTACATTTTTCTAGATTGGGCGCTCTATTTCCTTTTTTTTTTTTCTTTGGCCTCTCTCGGAAACTTCTAAAAACTGCTACCACTTGTTATATTGCTGTATTTCACCTGGATTCTTAATAATCCAGGTAAAGAAAACTCCAAAATATGGTAAGGACTATGGACAGTTATATAATGGGCTTGTTACCTATATACAGGGTGTAACAAATATATAGGTCACAAATTAAATCATATATTGTGGGACCAAAAATAGTTCGATTGAACCTAACTTACCTTAGTACAAATATTCACATAAAAAAAGTTACAGCTCTTTGAAGTTAAAAATAAAAATCGATTTTTCCAATATATCTAAACTTTTTGTGGTTTTTTATTGAAAACGGATATGTGGTATTCTTATGACAGGAGCATATTAAAATAAAATTATAGTGAAATGTGTATTATAGTGAAATTTGTGCACCCCATAAAAATTTTATGGGGGTTTTGTTCCCTTAAACCCCCCCCCCAAATTTTTGTGTAGGTTCCAATTAAATTATCAGTGTGTCACCATTAGTTAGCAACAATATTTCTAAAACTTTTTTGCCTCTTAGTACTTTTTCGAAAAGCTAGTTTTTATCGAGATATTTTGAATATTTTTCAAATCCACCACCTATTTGTGTATGGTTAAGTACGATTATAGAGACCTGCTAATAATATGAAAAATCTATAATTTATATTTTTATAATATGAAAATATACTAACAGGCAAAAAAGTTTTACGCAGAGCAAAAAAATTTAAGTACGATTATACTGGTAATAATATGAAAATTTATTTATAAATAATTAGAGTTTGTGGTATATTTTGAACCATATTAGAAAAGAAGCCACATCTCGATAAGAGATGCCTTATCGGAAAAATGCTAAGAGGCAAAAAAGTTTTAGAAACATTCTGTTTAACTAATGTTACCGCAATAACAGTTTAATTGGAAAGTACACAAACATTTGGGGGTTTAAAGGAACAAAACCCCCATAAAATTTGTATGTAAACATATTAAAAAGAAGCCGCATCTCGATTAAAGCTGATTTATCGAAAGATTACTAAGAGGCCAAAAAAGTTTTAAAAACATTTTGTTTAACTAATGGTACTGCAATAATAATTTAATTGGAACGTACATAAAAGTTTGGGGGGGGTTTAAGAGAACAAAACCCCCATAAAATTTTTATGGTGTGCACAAATTGCACTATAATTTCTTTTTAAGATGTTCCTCCCATAAGAATGCCACATGTCCATTTTCATTAAAAAATCTCTAATAGTTTTCGATATATCGGAAAAAATCGATTTTCATTTTGTAACTTCAAAGAACTCTAACTTTTTTTCTTTGCACATTTGTACTAAGGAAGTTAGGTTCAATCGAACTATTTTTGATCCCAGATTACGTGATTTAATTTATGACCTGTATTTTTGTTACCTGAAAAAAGTGCATATTTTATATTTTTACATATTAATGCTTTCTGTCTAATGCCAATACCTTCTTATATTCTGCTCGACACTCCTTATAACAACTTTTTTTTATTTTTAGGACATACAATTTCGTTTTGAGGATTTAAACAGAGTAAGTAGTATTCATTTCTTACATTTTAACTTTCTTTAATGATTCCTTTGAGCTTTCTGCCTAATAATACATCACTTACTTATGTTGAAGTGGTACTTACAGGGTGTCCAGAAACTCTACCGACAAACGAAGACAGGAGATTCCTCAGATAATTTTAAGATAATTTAACCCAATTCACCTAGTCCGAAAATGCTTCCTAATGGAGCTAGAGTTCTTTGAAGATGGCGTCATGTAAATAGTTTTTCTTAAATACCTCCAAAACGCTTCTATTTAGAAAAACTAAAATTGGTATACATATTTACTTTCCAGAAATGAATCGATTCCATCCATTGCGAATTTTTAGTACAGGTCATAGGCGTCCGTTTTGGGTAGGGCAACGGTTATTTTATCGCCTAAATTTTTCGTCTCTAATTTTTAAGCATTTTTGACTCTGAATTATTTAATTGTGAGTTATTCTAGTACTAAAAGGTACTCTTAGTTTAAGTCGATAGGATACACCGTTTTCTATAAAAATCGATTTGAAAATTGTTCGCTCCTTGAATTTAAAAAAAAAGATTAAAAAAAAACTATTTAGAAAGATAAAAACTGGTACATTTATTTATATCCCAGAGATTAATCGATTTCATTAATGGCGAATTTCTAGTACCGGTCATAGGCGTCCGTTTTGGGTAGGTCAACAGTTATTTTATAGCATACCTTTATTGTCTTTAATTTTTAAGTATTTTTGATATTAGATTATTCAATTATGAGATATTCGAGTACTAAAAGTTACTCTTGCTTTAAGTTGGTAAAATACATCGGTTTTTTTTAAATTTTTTTAACTTTTTTTTTCAAATTCCCAAAACTAAAAACTTTCAAATCGATTTTTCTAGAAAACGGTGTATCCTATCGACTTAAAGTAAGAGTACCTTTTAGTACTATAATACCTCACAATTTAATAATCCAGTATCAAAAATGCTTAAAAGTTGAAGACAAAAAAGTTATGCGATAAAATCACCGTTGCCCTACCCAAAACGTACGCCTATGACCGGTACTAGAAATTCGCAATGGATGGAATCGATTTATTTCTGGAAGATTTGTGTAAGAGGATGGATAACCCAAGACTCCCTAAAATAATTATGCAATGGGTACCACCAAACTGCAGAAAGAGAGGAAGACCCAAGAAATCTTGGAGAGAGGAAGTAACGAAGGCGATGAGCGCAAGAGATCTTAGAGATGGCCAATGGGATGATAGAGTGTCATGGAAATTAGGCATCGGACAACGTCGCAAGACGTTTTAAAACCGATTGATATATAAGATAAATATGTGTACCAATTTTCGTTTTTCTAAATAGAAGCGTTCTGGAGGTATTTAAGAAAAACTAATTACATGGCGCCATCTTCAAAGAGCTCTAGCTCCCTTAGGAAGCATTTTCGGACTAGGTGAATTGGGTTAAATTGTCATAAAATTATCTGAGGAATCTCCTGTCTTCGTTTGTCGGTAGAGTTTCTGGACACCCTATGAGGGACGTTTGATATTGTTCCATATGAGTACAAAAATGTATTTCCTTAAATCATACTGCATCATAAATACATCAATATAATTCTCGAATCTTAATATACGAAGAGTATTCTTCGCGAATAAATAAGACAACCGTAAAAAGAAAATTTATTTACTAAAATTACAGTTTTGAAGTCTTTAAATATTAATGTTCAACTAACGATGTTTATAACCACAAAATAGTTATAATAAGTCCCATATTAGTCTTTGAAAAAATAACTACTCAAGCAGAGCAAATAATATTAATAATAATAATAATTTGCTAAAAACAAAATGGTAGAAAGTAAATTAATCATCTCTAATTAATCATTTTATGCGCTGAAACCACGGTGTTTCATATATATTAAGAAGTCTTAATCTTTTGGATATAATCTATCTTTATGCATGAGAGAGTAATAATAATTATGGTTTGTACAGTATAAATACGATTGCACGTCATTGCCTCGTCATAGCAAGTGACGTCACATCATAACAACACAAAATATTTAAGAGGCTACAGTAGCTATCAATAGGTAGCAACACTCGCGGTACAAGATTGCGGCTGTAATTTTGAATATTTTGTCGAGATATTTGGCACACTTATTCGTGATATAATAAAGAATGGCGGTACAGAGCCCAATTTGAGGAATATATTAGTATGTGGAAATTACTCTGTAATTAAATACAATATTAAAAAAACGAGCCTGTACCGCCAATACGAAGAACAAAATATTAAACTTTCTTCAAATAAACTCTTTATCCCATGCCTAGATTTTGTGTCATTTTGGACCTACTAGAATTTTTTATTTCTAATAAGAAATCAAATATATTATAACTATTAATAACTAATTAGGCAACATAGAGAAATTGTCACTGTCATTTTGACAAACCTGCGTCAGATTTTCTCTTATCTGTTCTGTTATCTTTGTCGATATCTGTTCAGTGCAGTAGTGTGTTATTTTAAGAATTCGTTATTGTTGTTTCATAGGAAAGTAGTGTTTATTTATAGTTAATTTATTATATTTTTGTGTAAAAGAACTTAGTTGTTCGCCTATTTGAAAAAATAGATTATTATTGAAACGAGTTAGCACACATGAGAAACGTTGCGGCGCCATTGAAACGAGTTAAGCGATGGACTACCCCAGCTAATTGAAACAATATTCGAAAATATTACCCCAATCAACTAAGATAGCCATCGTTACACCCTTAGCTTAGCTCAGTCACTCAGGTGTGTGTTCGTCTTGTCCTAACCTTAGATATGAACTATGAAAATTGGAATGGAAGCAAACAAAACAATAATTTTAACTAATCATGTTTATTGTTCATAAAGATATAACAAATAAAATGACTTAGTAAATGTCATTAACAAATGTATTAAAATTCTTGCCAAAAACTGACAATTCTGGATTATACTTATGGCTTTTGGTAGCTGATGGTATCTTCTTGATGTTGAATGGTACTGCTGCTGGTTCTGCAACTGGCTCTGGAGACGTGGATGTTCTAGGCCACCAGGCCTACAGGTGTTGGTTGGTTGCAGTCAAGATGGAATGTGGTTGCAGTCTAGATGACATGTCCCTCGTTGTTATATCGCCGGCGATTGAGGATTCCTGAAGCTCCCGGAGGGAGGACGTTGATTTTTATCCCAAAAACTAGAAGAGTAAAACACATATCAACGATCAAGAAGTTAATAACCAAAGTGTGCCAGTCTACCATTCTTCAAGATATAATCAAAAAGAGTAGCAGATGACAAGAACAAATTACTTAAATGAAATTAAGATGAGGAGAATAGTTAAAATTTGATTCACACGTGCATATTAATAGATGAAAAAAAAATATAAAAACCAAACACATGATAGAACATTTGAAGGTTAGATATAAAAAATGTTATAAGAAGGAATGGAATGGATGGAATATAATGACTGTAAGAAATTATTAAAAAAAACTATATGTAACTCACCCCAAGAGGAAGATTTGTTGAAATAGAAATGATTTATTTTTGAAGATGCTCTGCCTTTGAATGAGATATGGGGGTTGTCACTGACATTAAAATGACATGACAACGAACCTTGGACCGAAATTTGAAATAACGAACACGGAACACAAGAGATGATGCAATGTAAATAGGGTTGCCTATTATAGAACGGACGCCAACCATTGTTTAAAGGGGAAATGGGTAAACCAAATAGAAGAAGATAATTATTAATGAAATATTAAAGGAAATAAGGTAAAATAATTATTTAAAAATAAAATATCAAAGATGTGACGTTTGCAACGTTACATTGTTAATTGTGAATTTTAGTTATTATGTAGGACTGTAGGTACAGTTGAGTCCCCGAATCTTTACCCATGCGTCATCATTTAAGAGGATCGGTACGTATTTTCCGCTGCAATGCTATTCAAATGGGGATTCATTTTTTTCGAATCCTGAGAAAGCTAATAAGTATTTTTGAAAAATTTAAACGCAGAATGAAAGACCACGTTATTAGCGAGGGCCGAAAGTCCCTGAGAACTTTTATAATGTTTATTTTAATAAGTTACAGGGGTGAAAAACTAAGGGAAAATTTAGTGTGATTTTTAATTTCAAATATATCATTCAAAATAAACTTTTTATTTATTCTAAGGGACTTTCGGCCCTCGGTAATAATTAAGTCTTTCATTCTGCGTTTAAATTTTTCAAAAATATTTATTGGTTTTTTCAGGATTCGAAAAAAATAAACACAATGCCGTGGTAATATTTTCCAAATCTATCTTTGTCTTACAACGCACTCAGCCGAATATAATATTGTCAGCATAATATATTGTCAGTCAGACACTGACAATCAGTGACAATTTTAAATATTTGACATTGCATCGGGAATATGTTGAGTTATTGATTAAATATTATTGAAATATAGTGTATTTGATAAATAATTGATTTAAGACGTGAACTTAATAAAAAGTTATTTATTGTGTATAATTTGTGGAAGATCCAAGCAGAGAATACATCAGGATAATATATTCTGTGATCCAAGTATTTTGTTGTTAAAGATGTTCAAAATTGTAAGCGTTCCATAACAATATATTATTAAAAAATCACTTTCAACACTTTTCCTCTTTTCTCGATTGAGTATTAGTCTTTGTTGTACAAATAAATTATTACAATCACTGAATACATAGTTAGTGAAAGATTATCACATTTATTAACTGAATTAATAATTTCCAATTATAAAAATAACAGTTATCCAAGAACATTCAAAACCCATCTCTTTAAATTAATGATGACATTTTCAAGTAGAATGACATTCTAGTTCAGAGAAATAAGGAAAAAAAATAGCCTGTTGGTGACACAACCCCCTCCAGGCCGAAACCAAATTTTTTGAGTAATGTAGACATCTATAATAATAACCTATATATTTCCTGCAGCCGATTTTGATGATATACATAGTTATAAACAAATGAAGATCAAAAAACGGTAAATTTTCGCTTTTTTCGTCTATTACTAAGAAAATAGGCATTTTAAACAAATTTGAGAGTAAGAAACTCATAAACGGTATATAAAACTTCAATATGGCGTTTGCTTAATATGTCTATCCTTATTGGTTGCTTAGAAAATTGCAAAATAAATCATAAATTTTGAGTTTTTATAAATATTTATAACTTATGTAAAAATTAACTTAGAACCTTCTTATTATACAGAATGCTGATACTTATGGTACTTAATTCATACCCTAAATTTCGAAGAAATTGGTAAAATAGTTTAAAAGTTATTTAATTTGTTTATCCCAAATTTATTTTTTTTACAACACTGTAAGTCAGAAAATGATGAAGCTACAGTAATACTTTGGATAGTTTATGGAAGAAGGAAATTTACAGTACTAATTTAATTAAAAAAAAATTACAAAAAATAATTATAAATATTGCAAAATTATTTTGCAAAAACATGTGAATTAAATAAATGGGGGGGCTAACTTTGTCCCTAATTGTCCTAGGACAGTTGTTTTTCTTTCTAAATGTGTATAAAAATTCAGTCTTTCTAAATATGAAAAAATAATTTTTCTACAGGTAACGGTTAAAAAGTTATTCTAATTGTTTATAAGTAAGCAAAAAATCGACATGTTTTTCAAAATAATTTTACATTGTTTAAAATTTTTTTTGTCATTTATTTTTAATAATGGTAATAGTATAAATGTTCTTCTTTCATAAACTGTCCGAAGTATGATTGTAACCTCATAATTTTCTGACTTGTAGTGTTGCAAAAAAAATGAATTTGGGATAAACAAATTAAATAACTTTTAAACTATTTGACCAATTGCTTTGAATTTTAAAATATAATTTAAGTACAAGAAGTATCATCATTCCGTGTAATAAGAAGGTTCTAAGTTAATTTTTACATAAGTTATGAATATTTTTAAAAACTCAAAATTTATGATTTATTTTGCAATTTTCTAAGCAACCAATAAGGATGGACATATTCAACGAACGCCATATTGAAGTTTTTTATACGATTTATGAGTTTCTTACACTCAAATTTGTTTAAAATGCTTAACTTTTTGGTAATAGACGAAAAAAGCGAAAATTTACCGTTTTTTGATCTTCATTTGTTTATAACTATGTATATCATCAAAATCGGCTGCAGGAAACATATAGGTTAATAATATAGATGTCCATACTACTCAAAAAATTTGGTTTCGGCCTGGAGGGGGATGTGTCACGAGAAAAATCTTATTTCTCTGGACTATTCTAGTAATGTTTACATATCCATACCAGTGTGAATTTTACTACGCGTAATTTGCCGTGTAAAGACAGAAAAAGTAGGGATACACGTAAAATATTTGCGAATTATGTACCCATAGCCTTAAAGCACGAAATAAGTCGATGATAAGTCGGAAATTGAAATTTACTAAACGCAACAGCAAGTGACTTGCTGTTGCGTTTAGTAAATTTCAATTGCCTACTTATCATCGACTTATTTCGTATGCTTTAAATGATGACGGACGGGTAAAGATTCGCGGACTCAACTGTAGGTAAGTATATTTTACGTAAAAATATTTCGAATTCTAATGCAAGTATATAAAGTTTTAGCAGGATCTTTTATTCTAAAAATATTATCAATAGTTTAACAAAATGGGTAAAGTTAATTAAACGAAAAATAAAGTGAAACCTTCCAAGAAAAAATCCATTAAAAACCGTGCCAAAATTATGCGAACATGGAAATTATGGACTAAATAAAACACGAAGTCGATATAAAATATTACAACTGATCCTCAAAGGCAAAATAGAGGGCCGTGGAGATGTAGGAGAAAAACAAGTTTCCCGGTTAAAAAACATTCGTAAATGGACTCTGATATTAAATGCAGGACAATTATTCCATATTGCAGAAGATCGAGAAGCCTTCGTAATGGTGATCGCCAGTCGGATAATTCTGATATGGCACGTGAAGAAGAAGAAGATATTCAGGTACATGCGTTAATTGTATACCTGGAACCACAACTTAGATACCAATCACAACGTGGGGTCGCCGATGACTCATTCTTAAATTGCTTCAATTTTAATTTGGAAAAAATTTAACTGTTTCATTTGAGTTTTTGAATAACCTATTATCTCGTACTCTTTTTACGAGATATAGCAAATAAAAACTTTGATTAACAAACAAACCATAAAATAGAAAGTAAACATTTTTGGGTACCCCTCTCTGGCTCAGTGGTAAGAGCGCCTTCCTTTGGACCCAAAGTTCGTGAGTTCGAATCTCACATGGGTGGAGAATTTTGAGAAAATGTGAAAACGTTGAATTATTCATGTCCGTCTCTCCGTCTGTTTGTCTATCTGTTTGTCCGTAAACTCAACTCCTCCGTCAATATACCAGGTATAATGACAAGTGAGGTGTCGAATGAGAGCTTATAATCCAAGAATGGTACTAAAGGTGAGAATTTGACTTAAGACTTCCGGTTTTAGAAATGCGAGCGAAAGTACTGTGTTATAGTCACCGGAATAGTCATCATCATCATCATCAACCCGTACTTGTCCATTGCTGGACATAGGTCTCCCTCAGTTCTTTCCATCTTTCTCTGTTTTATGCGGCTTGCATCCAGTTGCCGACAATACGCTTCAGATCGTCAGCCCATCTGGTTGGTGTCGTCCTCTGCTCCGTTGTGCTTCTTCTCATGGCCTCCACTCGACAATACGTTTTGTCCATCGGTTGTCTGACAATCTGGCGACGTGTGTTGCCCAATTCCACTTGAGCGACGCGATTCTTTCGACGACGTCCTTTGTTTTTGTTCTACGACGTATTTCTTCGTTTGGGATTCGGTCCCTCAGGGAGACACCCAACATCTGGCGCTCCATAGCCCTCTGAGTTATGCGAATCTTGTTCGCTACCTTTTTTGTGAGTGTTAATGTTTCCGCTCCATAAGTAGTACAGGCAATACTCACTGGTCAAAGATTTTCCTTTTCAGGCATAGATATGGGTAAATCCGATTTAAATACATAGCTCTTTACCGGAATAGTTCAAGCGATATATTATTCGACGCGACTTCGCAAGACGGGAACAACTATATATTTCCGGTTTTATGACTGTCTGTCCGTCTGTCCGTCCGTCCGCGAATCTAACTCCTCCGTTATTAATATACATATATAGAATTACAAATGAGGTTTCGAATGAAAGCTTATAACCCAAGGATGAAGGATGGTATCAAAGATGAGAAATTTGTCATCGAACTTTCGGTTTTAGAGTTGCAACCGGAACTACTCTTTTAACGTCACCGAAATAGTATAAGTGATATATCATTCGACGTGCCTTAGCAAGATGAGAACAAATGTATATTTTGGTTTTTATATCATTTCCGGTTTAAAAGTTCTAACCGGAAGTGCCCAAAAGGGGGTTGCCCACTATATTTTTTTGACAAACTGTATTTTCTTAAAGGAAAGAAAAGATGGTTCAGATTTGATTACAGTACAGAGCCTCTACTATGTGCTAATACGTCTGAACCATCTTTTCTTTCCTTTTAGTTTATACTTGATTCACTTTTGTGGATATTAAAGGAGATAATTCGCTAAAATTATTATCACGGTGAATGACAGAGTGAAATGCAATTTTAGATTTCCCTTGTCGAGTATTTCGCCACTCTGTTATGCTTTATTTTTCCAACTTAAAAGCTCAGAGGATAAATATTTTCGAATTTTATTTCTTGACTAATTGGACTTTTGTATTTTCTTAATTTTATATGATGTGGAACCAAAAATACACACAAACCCAAATTTTCAATTTTCTATCACCAACCCCATTTTTTAACAACAATCTAACTATTTACCTCTTTGATAAAAAAAATGGATGTTTGCCTGTATGTTCCTTATACGAATCGTAAACTATGTATTTGATCACGTGATGATCTTAATCAAAGTTTTTGTGCATGAATCCGGGAAGGTTTCTGAGTTGGTACGACCAATCTAAGTGATCATATTATTTACGCATTTATCACAAAAAATTATTGTTTATCAGAAAAAGTATACACAATATTTTTGAGTAAGTTTTTTTTGGTTTTCTGGCAATTTTTTTTTATTTAACTTTTAAACATTATTTAGTTCTAAGGCGGTACGAAGTTCCCCGGGTCAGCTAGTTATTTTATATTTTTTTCCGTCACCGTGTATAATTTTATAGTGTTTATAGTGATTTTTTATTGACCAATCAGGTTCCTTATGTTATGGCGACGATCTTTTACAAAAAAATATTACACAAAATATGTAATAAACATGGCATAACCATGACTTTTTGTCTCTAAATTATAGTTATATAAAGTATATTAATCCCTGAATTATTCATCCTTATACGGTGAAACGCATGTGATGCATAGATATGTCTTAAGAAATCGTAATCGGTTGACTAAATGGAAATGAAATTTCGTTTTTTGTTCACGATAATAAACTCCGTGTGATTTTTTGAACTTAATAACTGTGATTACCTTCTGATGAACAAATAAACATAATTAAGGTTGCTTTGCAAGAATTTAGGTGGTTTGGAGTTGGTGTTGTTTCTCTTTTCTCGCTGGGTGTTAAAGGTAATTGTTTATAAACAAAAGAGTGTTGTATTCGCGTTAATAAATAAGCATTACCACATGCTTTAAACAGCTTAACGCTAGCTTTTCTAATACCTTAGCAGTTAGCATATTGAGTTAATTATACTAAATTTACCTACAACCAAGGTGCAGTAGAAATAAACAAACCAAGACACGTTAGATGCTACTAGGAGCACTCCCGAATCATAATTTACAATGTATATACATTTTTAATCCCAAATAATTATTTTCAAAGTTTATACATTATAAATTTAACGAGTTTTGCTTTGTCTATTTCCACTGCATCTTGATTGTAAATTTAGTATAGTCATTATTTTATTACTCGTTTAATACCTACCACGTTAGTTATTTTCGCATATCCAATTACATTAAACGCATATCTTTTAAGGAATGTATATCTTATTTTAACTTTCGATATCCTTAATATTGTTCTGAAACTATTTCTTTGTGGCATTTATATAATTTACTATTCTAAGTGGGAAATAAGCCACAATTTAACTTTAAAATAAAATAAAATAAAGTAAAATAAAATAAAATAAAATAAAATAAAATAAAATAAAATAAAATAAAATAAAATAAAATAAAATAAAATAAAATAAAATAAAATAAAATAAAATAAAATAAAATAAAATAAAATAAAATAAAATAAAATAAAATAAAATAAAATAAAATAAAATAAAATAAAATAAAATAAAATAAAATAAAATAAAATAAAATAAAATAAAATAAAATAAAATAAAATAAAATAAAATAAAATTAAATTAAATTAAATAAAATAAAGTAAAATAAAATAAAATAAAATAAAATAAAATAAAATAAAATAAAATAAAATAAAATAAAATAAAATAAAATAAAATAAAATAAAATAAAATAAAATAAAATAAAATAAAATAAAATAAAATAAAATAAAATAAAATAAAATAAAATAAAATAAAATAAAATAAAATAAAATAAAATAAAATAAAATAAAATAAAATAAAATAAAATAAAATAAAATAAAATAAAATAAAATAAAATAAAACAAAATAATAACAAAAATAAAATGAAATCATTTTTTAAGTTAAATTGTGTCTTATTTCCAAGTTCTATTAGTAAGTCGCGAAATTCTCTCATGGCGGTACCACAATTCCCTTATTTTGGTTTGTTAATCGCCTTATTCAACGGACTGTGATTCAACGCAGAAAGAACATAAAACTAGATACAAAACAAACGATGAATACAGGGCGTTTTCGAAAGAAATCAGAAAACAGTGCCGCAAAGACAAAGCTGATTACATCTGTCAAATATGCAGAGAGATAGAGGAACATAGCTGTCGAAATCAACCGAGGGATTTATTCCAGAAGATCAAACTCCTTGCCAGAGAATTTAAACCTCAAACGTGGTCTGTGATAGATAAGGAAGGTAATCTAAAGATTGATACTGACGAAATATTGGAAACATGGCGAAACTACTGTGGCGAGCTATATAAAAATAACGAGGTATTAGCAGAAAAGCAGTGGCCCTCTGACTACCCTAGAGAACATACTGCCTTACTCGCTGAAGTCAAAGATGCAATTAAATCACTAAAGAGAAATAAATCCCAGGCATTGATTCAATACCATGTCAAATACTATAGTTACTAGGTAGGTGACAAAGGATTACATATCATCCATTCTATCTGTGTCGCTGTTTTTTATTCAAGAAAATGGCCATCTGATTGGTGTACCTCAATTTAGATCCCGCTACACAAAAAAAGGAAATACTACCAGATGTGAAAACTACCGCACACTGTCACTAATAACATGCTAGTAAAATCTTGTTACACATCATCAAAAACAGATTAAAAACCTATCTACATTACCAAATACCTCAGGAACAAGCGGGTTTTGTAAAGGGTAAAGGGACAAGGGAACAAATTCTGACCCTGAGACAACTCATTGAAATGTCTAGAGAATTTCAAGTACCTCTGATTATATGCTTCGTTGACTACCAAAAGGCATTTGATTGTGTAAGCTGGATAAATATGTGGTCAATTTTAATAGAAATGGGTGCACCAATGCACCTGGTGACACTTATTAAAAATCTGTGCCAGTCCAATATAGCGACAGTACGACTGGATCATAAATTATCAAACCAATTCAAGACCGAGAGAGGTGTTAGACAAGGATGCGTGTTGTCACCTGACTTATTTAATATTTATGGTGAACATGTCATGAGGATGGTTTTAGAAGGATGGGCCGGTGGAGTAACAGAAGCTGGTAGGAAAATCTCCAATTTAAGATTTGCTGATGACACTACACTTACAGCAAAAAAATGAGCAAGAAATGTTTGATCTCCTGCGAAAAGTTGAGTACGGAAGCAATAAAATTGGTCTAAAAATCAAAAAAGCTAAGACAAAAATAATGGTCGTCGACAGATTCGACACTATTCAACCGACTATATGACATGTTACAAGAATACCAGATAGTAAACACCTTTGCCTATCTCGGGTCTAGTATAACTAACGATGGTAACTGTGAAGCAGAAGTTGGGAGACGTATTGGTATGGCAAAAAATGCGATGAGTCGCCTAACCAAAGTTAGGAAAGACAGATCTACCTCTCAAAATATCAAGATGAGACTAGTGAATGCCCTTGTATTCTCAATATTTCTAAACGGAGCAGAGACTTGAACTCTTTGCGCATGCGAGCGCCAAAAAATTGATGCCTTTGAAATGTGGTTCTGGAGAAGAATGCTGCGCATTCCTTGGACAGCTCATAGGACAAACGTTTCCATTCTAAACCAACTCAAGATTAAAAAAAGGCTGTCCACAATATGTCTACAACAAATACTTTGGTCACGTAGTTCGAAGAGGTGACGACAGTTTGGAGAGATTAATTGTTTCTGGAAACGTTCCGGGGAGAAGATCAAGAGGAAGATCACCAACTAGATGGTCCGACCAAATAAACGATTCAACTGGAAATTCATTCTGAGAAGCTCTTGGAGCAGCTGAAGATAGAGACCAATGAAGAAACATTGTTAGGAATATTGAAAGAAATCACGATCCTCAGTAATAGGGAACCGACAAGAAAGAGAGAATCGCCTTATTAGATCGCATAGGACGAAGTGTAAAGGGTTCATTCGGCTATGTGTAAGCATAACGCATAATCACGAATAGCAAATACGCCTATACGTAATAGAAACTACTACCTTATCCACCGTATTATCCAGATTTGGCCCTGTATGACTTCTTTTTGTTTCCAAACTTAAAATAGTCACTCAGTCGGGCAGAAATTTAAGGAGATTTTTTGTTCATAACCGCCGTAGAAGCCTATTTAGCAGACCTCGAGAACACGTATTTTTCAGACGGGTTAAAGAAGATGGGGCATCACCGGATCAAATGTATCGAGCTAAAAGAACACTCTATTTTAAAATAAATCATCACTTGTCCAAAAAATTTTCGTTTTTCTTTTGTAGGCTACGTACGTGTCGGACAGCCCTAGTAAGCACCAGAACTCTCTTCTTTACGAGAGTTCTCATGAAAACAAACTCAAATACACTCGAAAAATGAAAGAATACCCATGAACGATCACATCAATCACTTATTATGTATTTGCTATCTTTTTGTATAACAAACGTTTGTTATTTATAGAAAAAGACAGCAAATACAAAATATGTGATTGATGTGATCGTTCATGGGTATTCTTTCATTTTTCCGACTGTAGAAATGGAAAACTGTAATAATAAATATTTTTAACTATGTTAAACCATTGCTGCTGTAAATATGTATTTATCTAGTTAGATAGGAATGTTATCGTTATAATTACTGGATCGGGATCTCTTGCAATTATTCAAATACATCAATTGTTTTACTATTAACCTAAAAATAAGAGCGAATCTAATGGGAAAAATGTTATTGTATAACTGACAACAATGAGGTTGCCATTACGTATTTATTCCTCCATGTAACAGAATTAGATTCGAATCATTTACAGAGTTGGACTTGGTTTATTTAAAAAAGTTTTTTAAAATATTTTTTTACTAATTATACGTTTGTTTTAAGAAGTACTATACACTAAGCATAAAAATTAACGCACCACCTTAAAAATGGGACATTTTTGATGTCTCGTATTTCCTAAACTTGTCCGATTTTAGTGATTTTTTAATATATTAGCTTTATTCTTCAAGAATATCTATATAATAATATTGTTGCTAAACAGATAAGTGTCATTGTACACCGGGTATAAAAATGATAGTGTGTTTTTTCCTCAAAGTGTGGAACACCCTGTGGAATATTCTGGCGTATAATAAAATATTTTGAAATTAAAAGTCGACTGTAGCCTTAGGCTTTCTTAACATTTTGCTTTTTGATTCATTCGCTTATGTTGCATAATAAAAAAGTTAGATACTTTAACACCTAGCCTTTTCATCAATTTATTTATTTAATAAGCGTACAGGCCTTGTAGGCCTAGGGCTAAAATGTTTACCTTTCTGATTACATAATTAATATAACTTACATTACTTATAAAACTTATAAATTTTATTTAATTACATTTCAGTCTTTTTATACACTCCTTCACCACCTCCCTCCATTTCTTCTGTCCAATGCTAGTTCTTTCTTGGCCTGCCTTTCCTCCTCTTTTGTATTGGTTTTCGTGAGAGCACCATTTTTGGAATTCGTTTACTTCCCATTCTCTCGATGTGCCCCAAGTATCGTATTCTCTGTGCTTTGATCGTCGTCGTGATGGTTGACTCTTGATATAGTCCTTCCAATTCTTTATTGGTTCTTCTTCTCCACTGACCTTCTATTTTCACACCTCCATATGAAGGTGTGAAAATGCTCTTTGCATTTTTCTCCCCCATCTTTCTAAAAGGTATGTTTCTGACTTTTTGAGCACCCATGTTTCGCATGCGTATGTTACTGTAGGTCTGATAACAGTCTTATAAATTCTTATTTTTGTTTTTCTTGATACGTATTTGGATTTTAATAATGTGCGTAATGCTCCATATTTTTTATTTTCTTTAGCTATTCTTGCCTTTATCTCCCCTTCTTCATGACCATTTTCATCTATTTTGGCTCCCAGGTAAATAATTTCTTTGGCTTTTTTGAATGAGTATGTTTTTTCTCCATCTATTTATACTATGATGTTATTCTCTTTTTCTTTTTGGATCTCTCCCATTATCATATACTGAGTCTTTTCTTCATTTATTTTAAGTCCGAATTTTTTGGCTTCTGTTATTATGTTTTTCATTAACTCTTGTAGTTCTTTTTTTGCTTGTTGCTAATAGCGTCAGATCATCTGCAAATGCTATGCATTGGTGGCCGTTTTTAAATATCGTTTCTTGCATGTTTATTCTGCTTTTCCTGATTATTCCTTCCAATGTTAGATTGAATGCCGTTGTTGATAGTGGGTCTCCTTGTCGTAGTCCTTCCTTAGTTTCAAACTTTTTGGATGTATATATACCCTTTCCAAGCTATTTTACCATCCTGACAATTTTACTTGGTATCCCCAATTCTTTCATCAGTTCGTACATCTGCTGTCTATTTACTGTGTCGTAAGCCTGCTTAAAGTCTATGAACAAAGCATATAGTAATGTTTTACGTTCGTAACAGGTAGTCTGTATTTCTTTTAAGGCAAATATTTGGTCAGTCGTTGATCTGTTGTTTCTAAAACCTATCTGGTATTCTCCCAGTATTTTTTCCGAATATTGACTTAGCCTTTTTCTTATACTTTGTGCCAAGATTTTGTAAACTATTTCTAATAGTGCGATGCCTCTGTAGTTTTCGCATAGCATTCTATCACCTTTTTATGTATAGGGCATATCCTTGCTATGGTCCACTCTTCTGGCATTTTTTCTACTTCCCATATTCTTTTTATCAATCAACACAGGGTGTTTTTAATTAAGTATGATAAACTTTAAAGGGTAATTCTGCATGAAAAAATAATGACAGTTGGCTTTAAAAACGTATGTCCGCAAATGCTTCGTTTCCGAGATAGGGGGTGTTCAAATTCTTCTTACAAACTGACGATTTGTTTAGTGCTCTAAAACCAGTTGAGATATGAAAATGAAATTTGGTAGGTTTTAAGAGATAGTTATTGCGCATTTTTTGACATACAATTAGGAATTTTATATTCACCATTGGCGTGCATACGGGTCATATTACCGGGTAATCTTACCTATGTACGCTAAGAGTAAATAAAAATTCTTAATTGTATGCCAAAAAAATGCGCAATAACTGTCTCTTAAAACCTACCAAATTTAATTTGCATATCTCAACCGGTTTTAGAGCAATAAGTGAATCGTCAGTTTGTAAGAAAAAATGCAACATCCCGTATCTCGGAAACGAAGCATTTGGGGATATATGTTTATAAAGCAGACAGTCATTATTTTTAATGCAGAATTACCCCTTAAAGTTTATCGCACTTATTTAGAAACACCCTGTATTGATGAAGAATGTTGCTACTTGTTAAAGTAGCTAACTTTTTTATTATCCAACATAAGCGAATGAATCAAAAAGCAGAATATTCAGAAGACCTAAGGCTACAGTTGAGTTTTAATTTCAATATTTTATATGCGCTAGAATATTCCACAGGGTGTACCAAACTTTAAGAAAAAAACACACTATCATTGTTACACCCGGTATACAATGACACTTATCTGTTTAGCAGCAATAATAACACATCGATATTCTTGAAGAACAAAGCTATAACAAATTAAAAAAATCTCTAAAATCGGACAACAGGTCTAGGAAATACCAGACATCAAAAATTTCCCATTTTCAAGGTGGTGTGTTAATTTTGATGCTTAGTGTATGTATCAGCATTTTTAATCGAATTCTACGTTATTATTGTATTTACAATTGTAATTTAACGGCCGTGACTACTATACTTGTATTAGCATAATGGTACTATTACAAGGTTGGCACTGACAACACCACGTTGTACTAACGTTGGACACGTTATAGGTTATAGGAAAGCATGGCACTGCTCAGAGAAATAACAACGGCTTCATTGAACTATGTGGTGACCATAGCCTGACCATGACCCACATAAAACAACCCAAAAAGTGTCAAAAAATCCAAAATAGAAGAAAAGAAAGGACAAGAATTGGAGAATGATTAGCATATTATGTAATGTAAGAAAACGGTGGATGAGAATGGCACAGGACAGAAAAGATGGAGACAATCAGCTACATCTACGTTCAGGACATTAAGACAATAATTGAAAATTGTAGACCTGTTATTTCTAAAAGTTTTAAACAAGCTTTTGATAAGTTAAACAGAAAATCGATAATGAAAGAAATATGAAGATATGGAGCAAAGTGATAAGAATAATACAAATGACAATGAAAGACGTACAATCCTAATTTATTAAATTTATACAGGAAAAGACAACTGAAACAATACAAATATAAAAATTGGATGGGACAAAGTTATACTCTAGGGACTGTATTATTTTTATATATTTTTTATAGAAAGCTTATCACAGATATATTAACCACAGATAAAATAAAGGAGAGAAATATTGAAATAATAGGATATGAAGATTACGTAACTGTCGTAGCTCATGAGGAAACATCATTAAAACAGCATTTTTAGAGATATAATTCAAAAACAAATTGATAAGAGATTCACTCAATAGAGAAAAAACATATACATGCACGATACACATCATAATTACAAAAACCATGGTTCAACAACAGTTCCAACAAGTGTTTGCCATTAAAGTATTTGGTAAGTAAGATTTACATACTGTCTGTCATCTTCCAAATGCTACACAAGTGAACATCTCTTATTTAAATCAGCCTTTAAGTTAAACTTTGATAGTTCGATTTTTTGTTCTAATTATATAGGACTCAACCTTTTCTATAGCCTTATTGTTCAGAGTAATATCTTGAGTTGTATCTAGAGATTCGTTTGTTACATATTTAGTTTTTACTAGATTTATTTGTATACCTATTCCTTTTGATTTTGTATTTAGGTCTAATAGCATTCACTGCACTTGTTCTCTGTCTTTAACGCAAATTTCAGATAGTTCAAATGGTATCTGGTCAGTACCATTCTTCTTCTTGATGTGACTATCCGTGTTAGGGAATCCGACTATCCGACGAATGTTACGGATCTTTATCTCGTCTCCAACAGCACAGATGTAGTGTTGAACCAGATTCTGAGGTTTTATAACCATAATATTCGTCTTCTTCCTGAACCCCGCTTTACAAATATTTTTCCTTGCAGAATGGCTTTTAAGAGGGCATATCTAGATTCATTTCACATAATATGTACAAAGTATTGTAACTTTCGAGATTTGATGGTGAACAGTACCTCTCGGTTCTTATTCATTCTTCTGAGGACCTCCGCATTTGTGACCCGGTTAGTCCATAGGATTTTAAGTATTCTGGTATAGGGTATATTTTATATCATCATCATCATCATCATTTGGCTCTACAACTCTATGTGAGTCTTGGTCGCGTTTACTATTTCCCTTCAATGTTGTCGGTCCTGAGCAGCTATTTCCCATTACTGTACTCCCAGTTTTCGTAGATCTCTGGCCACTGCGTCCTTCCATCTCTTTCTTGGGCGACCAACTGGCCTTTTGCCATCGGGCCTTTCCCAGAATGTGGCGTTCAGAAGTCTTTCGTCCCTCGATCTTAGCACGTGACTTGCCCATGGTATTCGGTTTGCTTTAATGTAGCGTACCATGTTTTCATCTCCATATATTGTCTGGAGTTCATCATGGTGTCTTCTTCTCCATTCTCCTGTTGTCTCTTCTCTGCAAGGCCAAGGCCCATAGATAGTCCGCAGTATCTTTCTTTCAAATACCAGTAATTTTGTCGTTTCCCGCTGGTTCAGAGTCCATGTTTGGCTTCCATACCGTCCCATTTTGGGACGAATTATTGTCTTATATACTCTTATTTTTGGTGATCTTGAGAGTATTTTTGATTTAAGTAGGGTCACTAATGAGTAATATGCCCTGTTTCCTGCAATGATCCTGGCTGCCACGTCCTTTTCGTATTTATTTTCAGATGTTATGATCGCTCTCAGGTACTTAAATCCTTTGACGACTTCAAAGTTGTATTCATTAATTGTTACGTGTTGTCTAACCCTTGGTCTTAGGTTCTTCGTAACCACCATGTCTAAGTCCGGTATCAATGAGGACTTCATGCGACGTGGTGCTGTCAATTCTGATTCGTGCAGAAGCGTTCTCTGTACTCACCTGTGCTAATTGTACCAGGTTTCCAGGTAGGTACTCCCATTTCTACCATAGTCTCCCACAATGCTTCTCTGCTAACAGAATCGTAAGCTTGTTTAAAGTCCACGAAGATTTGGTGTACATCGCGGTTGAATTCCCAGTTCTTTTTTAACACCTGGCGTAGGACAAAGATCTGGTCTATGGTCGACCTTCCCGGTCTGAATCCGCTTTGGTAGTCGCCTATTATTTCCTCTGCGTATGGAGTTGGTCTTGTAAATAGTATTATGGATACAATTTTGTATGTTGTATTGATAAACGATATTCCTCTATAGTTTCGACATATTTGTTTGTCTTCCTTCTTGTGAATAGGTATTATATTGCTTTCATGCCAGTGCGTCGGTATTTCTTCTCTTTCCCAGACTTCTCTTATCAGATGGTATATCTCAAGATGTAGTTTTTATTCCCCTTGTTTAGTAGTTCCGCCTGTATGCCGACTGGGCCTGGGGCTTTATGGTTGTTTAGGTTGTTTAGGGACGAAATTGCGGACTTTATGGTATATACTGGTATACACTGGTATAAAAAAATATATTGATTAGTATCCAATATCCCACGTGTTCCTTTATTATTAAATAATTTGAAATCCGGTCCTGCTACAACTAAGAATAATCTGTTTAGGAGTACACTTTCACTGTATCTGAGTAGTGATGCGCTCTGATGCGGCTTGCTATGGTGTTAAGGCCACAAAAGGATGTTCATGTGCTGAAAAGCTTGTTTCCTATCTAATAGTCGGCAAAACACCATTTATAGGTCGCATCAATTAAAATTCATTTGGATGAATGCTGTGTCGACACCATCATTTGTTTGATTTTTATGCAGATGCTAAATAGCAAAATGCCGAGTAAAAGTATCGTCCATTGAATGACCAAGAACTGAAGTCGTTTAGCGGACACAAGAGGTTCAAGGAAAATTGTGTACTCTCACTCTGTGCACTAGTTTTTATTAAGATCTACATTTATAGTCATTTTGTTATATTATATATATATATATATATATATATATATATATATATATATATATATATATATAGATTATAGTTTATATATATATATATATATATATATATATATATATATATATATATATATATATATATATATATATATATATAGCAAGGAGTACGACTGTTTAATATTAACAATATATCAAGTGAGTGAGAAGAAGTCTCACTGTAATTGAGGTTATCAGTCAAAGAGAAATAAAAAATGAAAAAACTATTTCAATCTTTTAATAGAAGACGTTTCGTGCAGTCTTCCTGCACTTCATCAGTTCTACTGATTGTGAAGTTACATAAAAGATGTACACAACAATGTCATCACAATGGGTTGTGTTGTTAAAAACTTAATAGCTAAAAAATACATAAAATTTCTTAAGCTAAAAATACATAAACGCAAAAAATGTCACAAAGGTCCTTAGTGGTTAAAATCCTAAGGTTATTGAACAGTTACATAAAATTTTGTTTTGAAACATGAGGCCAGGAGAAGAAATATTCTGTTAGAGTCAAAATAATTATTTTAAATCCATTTCTTATTCTAACCAAAAAAAAGCGCACAAAAAACCTAAGCAAAAAACCAACTGTTCGGTGTCTGTCATTAAATGGATTTAAAAAAAGGGGGATGTGAAAATCTTAACAAAATTAATGTAAATTATTGTAAACCTAGATTTTCATCCAAAAACCTCCCTGTGACACACAAAAGATAAACAGAAATAAAGATATACGATCGCCGTGACAACGGCAGCAATGTATAGTGTCACAAAAAAGCTTTCAAACGAAAACCCGGTTTACAGGTTGACGATGCACCCTGAATTATATCAATTTCTCTTTAATCGAAAAAATGCCATAGATTTATTGGTTGTTAATAATAAATTTGAAATCCAGGAACCTAGAAATAGGTGTGGATTAGTTAAAAATTAATTACAAAATACTGATTTACTTGCCTCATGATTGTTGGAAAAAAGTCACTAAAGCTGGAGTGTTAAGCCATGTTATCAGACAGGAGCTGGGTGGAAATGAGATTTAAAACTTTTATGTTGCTACCAAGCATTGGTGGTTTGTAGGTTGGAAACTTTTTGGATGAAGGTAAAAACAATTGAAATTAGGCCATGTGTTGATCGGATTTGTGTGGAAAATAAATTTGAAATTTAACAACTGAATGAATTTAAGGATTGTTTATAAGCAAGGAGTGATATATGATGCTAAGATTGTCAATATCAGTACGTTTGTTCATAGAGTTTTGTTCCCTTAGAATGTGGGCCATTTCTTGGAAAGATCTTTTATAGAAATTAGGTTCTGTGACTAAGGTTTTGATGTTATCAAAATCAATCTGATGATTAAGTGTGATGGAATGTGTGCTGAGGGCACAAGAATGCTTGTTGCATCTGATATCGCTTCTGTGTGAAACTACCCTTCCTTTAAGGGTTCTTTTTGTTTGTCCAACATATTTCAAATGACAGTCTTTGCATGGAATGTTATAAACTACGTTAGATTTCTCCCAAATATCTACTGGTGTTTTAGTACAAGAAAAAAGATTTCTGACTGTTTTACAATTCTTGATGCCTATTTTGGCGGATAACGGTTTGAACAATTTCATAAGTTTATCAGTTAAATGTGGGAAATAAGGTAAGGAACAGTATCTCTGAGGGGTCCCAGATGTGGAAACCTCTTCTCTTTGAATTCCATTATTTATTTGTGAGGAATCGTGAATTCCTCCCAAATTGGAATGGTTCTGGTCAAGTAGTACTCGAGAAGTTGAAAATAAATATCTATTAATAAGAGAAGTTGGATAAGAATTCTCACTTAAAATGGTCTTAAGTAATTGACTGGATTTACTTCTGTAAAGAGGATGCGACAACCTATGTGTCCTTATAGCTAATCCCTGTACGAGGTTGTGTTTGAATCTTTTAGGATGAAAGGAAAAATAATTTAGGAAGCGATTGCTAGCAACGCTCTTTCTGAAGTATATATATATATTCAGAAGTTTAACAATATAAGAGGTTTTTATGAGATGATCACAGTATTTCTTGTGATTATATTGTGAAAACCGTGGACTAGGTTTAATAAAATGGGATAGTTCCCGGGTGTTGGCTGTATAGAGCCAAGTTATAGTAGGTGAAGAAAGTATAAAAAGTAACTAAATTTGCAGTTACTCGAGCGTTATGGGGACCCATTGGGTTGTGAAGATTAGGTCCTAAAACCAAAAAAAGTTAAGTAAAGTTTTCCATTTAAGTTGGGACTTTCCATTTTTTAATTTAATTTTCCATTTCCAACAATCATTTTTCCGATAATAACGTCATCTATCCATAAATCGAAAAAATCTATCGAATAAAAGTTACTTATTTTTACGTAAGGAATCTAAATCTGCAATAAAAAATGGGCTCCTATTTAAGATTTTAAAGTAACCCCATCCCCATCTCCATGGTGGGTCGTTTTTGGTGTCATCCGATAGAGTTTTGAAAATGATTGGATACGTGTATTTCGCAGTTTTTCGATCTGATGTTCATTTCGCGAAATATCGCGGGATTCCTATTTAAAATTTGAAATTTACCCCAATCCCTCTTCATGGGGGTTGGTGTTTGGTATCATTCGATAGATTTTTGAAAAATATTGAACACGTATTTTTTAGTTTTTCGATCAAACGTTTATTTCTCGAAATATTTGCTTTTTTCTTGTGAAACTTTGTGACTCATTTTCTTACGCCTTACTCAAACCGTCAGATTTTTGAAAAATACACTGTTCTGCAAGTACTTACGTAATTTACCTTATCTTAATTTGACGATTTCGAGTTTTTCTAAGGATAATAAATTTTTTTCCGACCCCCCTTAACGAACTCCCCTTGTACAAGGTACAAGGTTTCTCCCCATGTTATTTTCTGACGCGCTCGAGTAACTCCAAAAATCCCCGCTTGGGCTCCCCTACCATTATCAGTCCATCTTCAGTAACCTTCGAAGTATTTGCGCTAATAGCCGCAAAACCAAACAGTGTTTGGGTTTAAGTTGAAGACTATACACTTAAAAGTATTAAATTAAACGTCATAATGCAGATGAACATGATATAATATCCGGGAACAGTATGTCTATACCCGTAATAGCACTCACATCAGTCTTGGTCTGCAACAGACTGCCAACACTTGGCTTATAGCTCCATGCACAACCAATTTAGTTATTAATAATTGCGAAGTTATGCTAGGAAGAAAATAAATCTCGATAAGGAAATGAGGCATCGAATTAGACATCGTTTGGCTAATTCTTTTTCCTTACGTGCCGTGTCCATATTCAGACGTTGACCATCATCATGCTTATAATTTCCCGACCCCTTTCTTTAAATGTTGCTGCGCCAACAAGTCTACTTTGGAACCACAGCATTGTCAAATATTACGCTGTGATAAAAGTTTCTTTCGACAAATCCATCTCTTTCCCTCCAGTTTTCCTTGTATTTATAACTTATAAGGCGAAGTAGATGGTATTTAGGTAATCTAATTATGTGGCCAAACTATTCTGTTTCTCTCCTCATTATGATGTTTATAAGCAGACGTTCTGAATCGGCGTTATCAAAATGCCTCCCACTTTTTCAGGTAAATATTTTCATACATGAAATGCCTCCCAGGTACAATCGAAATGCCTCCGTTTCGTTAATCATTTAGGCTGATATTTTGTCTATTTAATCTCTGTATAATGACATAATGTTGCCAAATCGTAATTTAAATGGGTACCAAATAGGTATATTTTGTTTGTTTATATTCTCTTTTGTATATTGTATTAATTGGCTAAATGCTGTATAAATACTTGAAAGTTTATTAGTTCTTGCATCAGTCAGTTTGTCCATTTCAAGCTTGTCAGTTCGTCGATTTCAAGATCAAATTGTGTTTAAGGCATAACATCCGAAGTAATGGAATCAACGATAAGTGTCAGTCAAAAGGAAAAACCTTTAATAACAACTGGTGGTTATACATTCTGTTTTCAAAAAATTTTGGCCAAAGATACAGTAAAACGGAGGACATGTACTAAAAAAACCTGGAAAGCATTTGTGAAAAGACAGGGATGTGAAAATACGATAATTGAATCAATATTAGATCATAACCACATAAGATGTCTGCCGAAATTTACAATAGAAAAGCCGTAAGGCAAGCCGCACACCAAAGAAACATGAAACGAAAAAGATGAAACATGAAACGAAAAACATGTTTCATGAAAAGAAAACACTGCTAAACAAATCTCAAAGTCCGCCTACCAATGAAACGAGTGTGATTGATGCTCATGACACATTTTTATTTTCGGAGAGTTTCATAAATGGCCGGACGTATATTTGTTAACAGTGGTTTATTTCCATGAAACGTAATTTACGTTTCATGTTTCTTTGATGTGCGGCCTGCCTAAGCAACTCAATAAAAAGAGTAGCCGTGATGGAAGATCTCAGCGAAAAACCAATGAAGCTCATCTGTAAAGAACTTAAGAAGACAAATTATATAGAGACATTTACTATCAATGATATTAATAGGGTTAGACAAAATTTTTATTATGTTAGAACCACTAATTCTTTAATTAAACTTCCCAAAATATATATGAATTTCATAAACCTCTTGATTTATTTTCTATTATTACAAATAGAAACGAAAATTTTATATTTAAAAATGACACGGATAACCATATTGTTATATTAACATGTTTTTCAAAATTTCGTTTTCTTTCGACTGTTTCCAATTGGTATGTTGACGGAACTTTTGAATACTGTCCTAGTTTTTTCACTTAATTATTTAGTATACATGGCTTGAAAAATGGACATTATATTCCTCTTGTCTTTTGTTTACTTCAAGATAAAAGTCATCTTCATATTATCTCACTTTTAAATATATCATAGAAGAATGTTTTAAAATGAATTGTCCTCTATCCAAATGTATTGTCTAAAATAATAACTTCAGACTTTGAAATTTCCATTCATAATAGTATCCATATGGCATTTCCTGAAGCAGATCTTCATGGATGTCGCTTTCATTTGGGTCAGGTATGTTATAGAAAGGTTCAAACACTGGACTTAGCTCCAGAATACCAGAAAAAAGGTGTTGACTCAACTGAAATTACTCATTTTCTTATTTATATTTTTGGTCTTTCATTCTTACATCCTAAAGATGTTAGCGGTTTTTGTGCTATAGATTTGGCAGAAATTAAACCAGTTGATAAAAGAGTCACCCAGTTTTGGGATTATCTTGTTGATATTTACATATCTGAAAATTTCCGCCACATCTTTGGGCTGAGCACTTCTTATTCTTACAAAGAACTACAAACTCATGCGAAAGTTTTCACTCCAAGTATAATTCTTCTTTATACTGCCCTCATCCTAACATTAATAATTTTATTGATATAATTTTACAATTTCAAAATACCTACATTAAAATGAATTTTGTTTCGACACCAAAAAAAATTTTTGCGGAAAGTACAGCAAAAATAAATTTTCTAAATGAAAAAATGTTAGAATTAAGAGAATGTAAAATAAATAGATTAGAATTTGTCAAAGTAGTATTCATATTTTAGGAAAAATATTTTGTAATTTTATATTTCTATACAGTACGCCACGATAAGCTAAGAGACATTCTTGAAAGAAAATACATAGATAATAAAGATCTGCGAATAATTCTCAACTTATACTGGAATCAGAAAGCTAACATCAAAATAGAAAATGAGATATCAAAAGCAATAGAAATACGTAGAGGAGTAAGACAGGGATGCATTTTGTCACCACTGCTATTTAATGTATATAGTGAAAGCACCTGTCAGGAAGCACTTTTGCAAGCAAATGAAGGAATCGTAATCAATGGAGAGGTTGTAAATAATATTCGATACGCAGACGACACTGTACTAGTTGCAAGAACAGTAGAAGAATTACAACGATTACTTACAAACATAAATATTGCTTGCAACAATTATGGCATAAACATTAATATCAAAAAAACCAAGTATATGGTCTTCAGTAAAATCATGACACAACTAGCACATATTAGTATAAACGGCATTCAAAATGAAAAAGTATCAAGTTACAAATACTTGGGAACTTTAATAAACGAAACTGGAGACCAAAACAATGAAATAAAAAGACGTATCGAAATTGCCAGGGCCACCTTCATAAAGATGAGAAAATTCTTCTGCAACAGAGATATAAGCATCCCTCTACGATTCAGAATGCTAAGAGGCTACGTATTTAACACGCTATTATACGGTGTAGAGGCCTGGACTCTCAAACAGAACAACATAAAAAATATTGAAAGTTTCGAGATGTGGTGCTACCGTCGAATGCTAAAGATAAGTTGGGTTGAAAGAATCACAAATCTTGAAGTAATACGAAGGATAGGAAGAGACCCAGAAATTTTGTTAACGATAAAACGAAGAAAACTCGAGTATTTGGGTCACCTGATGAGAGGTCATAAATACGCATTACTTCAAAATATAATGCAAGGAAAAATAGAAGGAAAACGGAATCCAGGCCGAAGAAGAATATCATGGATGCGGAATTTGAGAGAGTGGTTTGGCTGCACCACTAATGAACTTTTTAGGTCAGCTGTAAACAAAGTCAGGGTAGCCTTGATGATTTCCAATCTCCGATAGGAGTGGCACAAGAAGAAGAAGAAGATTTCTATACACATTTTGTAATATTTTCCAAATAAGTTTTTTGTGATGTTATTTTTAATAAATCTGTAAAATACTTAAGTATAATGTTTTTGTATTTTTTGTCAAATTCTTAATAACAAAAAATAATGGTTATTATATAATATAAGGGTTATAAAACTAATTATATATTATGTATAAGTTAGTTGAAATTTATAAATACTGCATAGTGTCAATAATCTTTCATACATAAACGTTGAAAATAAAAGAAATTAAATAACAAATTACCAATTTTGCCATAAATTTAAAAAGGGACGAAGATGTGGCAACGTCTCACCTTCACATGAAGATTAGAAGCATGTAATGTATTTAGGGCTTGGGAGGCAATTCGTATATGACCATTTTAGCGACAGGTAAGAAACCGTTCTTCGGTAGGCATTTTATATGCGGCCTTCTGAATTCACTATTTTATGAATATGTATCTTAATTGGAAATGTGCGAAACCCACGATATTCTTAGGACATGTCGACAGCACCACATTTCGAATGCTTGTAATCTGTTACGCATTGTGGTTTTTAATGTCCATGTCTCACAATGATATAATAGCATAGACCACACAGCTTTCTACACAGCTTTCTGTTACGTAAAACTGGTTTCCAGGTCATAAAAGCCTTACGTGATATTTTGATCCTGGTACCGAAATGATGTATATTTTGACATTTGAATTTAAAACCAATATAAAGTTCATTTCCTGGTATTGCTAGTTTTCATAAATACTGTATATGATCGCATGACAAAAACATCCGAAACGATGACACTTAATGAGTATTAGCTGCAAGATCGACATATTAATGATAATGATATAAACAGCTTATGACGATTTATAAAGCGATCTTTTTATCAGAAATCTACTTTTGTAAAGCTTTTTAATCAGGAAAGAACCTATTAGATTCAGAAACGAGAATAAATCTATTAATTTTGACTAGCTTTCTGACATGAAAATCAATTTACCGGTATTTAATTAACAAACGATCAATATTATTTTAAACACTAGATAATATACATTTTAAGAAGGAAGGACTATTTAGTTGTGGAGATTTCTATAAGTATTCAGCTGGACAAAAGAAGAATATGAGCATCCTTTTAGAAGAATTGGCACTTTATCATTAGATCTAATAGGATTCTAAATCTAGTATATTAGATCTCAGCAGAATGATTATAATTAATCTGAGTCCATACAATTGTATTTACTTGTAATTTTAATTTAGATTATTTATTTTTTTTATAATATTATAATTCTTTGTATCAAACATTATATCGAGCACACATACTTCATTATATTTTTCAAAATATACGATAATAATTAATATCCAAAGTTTGATGTTTAATTATGTGCATTTCTTATTCAAATCAAAGACGATTTAAATAATTTAATAGTTATATTATCCAAAATTTTAAAATTGCCCCGATCTTTTAAATAATTATTCTTGGGTATATTTTGGACAGTTCTTTTTTGTACGACTTTGTTTCTGACCGAAATAATTTTTTAATGTTCAATCATTCGCAAATGTTACATAAAATAATATATGACCAAATGAATTATGACTCAATTGATAATCCAATTTTTGTATAAAAGATCTATTTGTCTGGTTTTAGTGACTTGTTCGATTTTTTATGTAAATGAAGTCCCGTATATTTTGAACACTTCTTTGTTGTTCGACTTTGTTTCTGACCGAAATAAGTTTCTAACCTTCAATCATTCGCAAATTTTACATAAAATGATAATTATATTATTAAATCAAATAATGACTCATTTAATATTTTAATTTTTGTATAAGAATGCTATTTATATGGTTTTAGTGACTTGTTCGATATTTATTATATCAATGAGTTCCCGTTTATCTTGAACCTTACTTTCACTATCAATACTGAAATATACTTATAGTGATATTAATCAAGTGTTAGTGACTCATACCATTATTGTTTTTTTTTTATTTTAGGCCGGTTTGTGAAACAATGTTTTTGTGTAGCTACTAACTTATAGTCGAGTGGTTTGCCCCTAAGCCATTACTACAACCGGACCTTCTTGTAACAGTTTTATCTTCTGTAAAAAATATTCTTTAATAGTATTACTATTTATTTCTTAATGGTAGTCGCCTGTTTTTTATATTGAAATATTATAGAATCATCTTTTAAAAAGCAGTATCATAAAAATAGCACATTTTATAAAGTCCAAATAATAAGCAAAGTCACTCGATAAAGCAAAAGCAGATGCAACTAGATATAGTTCGAATACTAATCTATATATCGTGAAGCCCAAGGTAAAATACAACTATGTATCAATTTATTACGTCTATTAGAAAAAGATGATAGTGCAATAACACTGCTGGGTACAAACCTTCTATAAACATTATGCAAGAAGATTCATGATGTAACATTGACCTTTTTAGTTAAAGTTCAGAGCAAACTAAGAGAATTACGAATTCATTTACGATCCTTTAATATGATTTATATTCAGATCAGGAATAACAAATTGTCTCAAATGTTTAGTTTCAAGTACAGTATAATCAATAATATATGTATATAAACTATATGTATTATAATTTTTCAAGTAATATTTACAAATTATTACATTTATCTCCTTTTGCTTGTTCTGCTTGCTTGCTTGCATGCAGGATTTCGATCAGGACATGGAATAAACGACCATCTTCAGTGCCTTAAAGGTCTATCGAATATAAATAGACAACTTTTTTTTATTTTGTTGACTTTCACAAAGCATTTGACACAGTGGAAACAGTCACTATCTCAAAAGCACTATCAAAACGCATAATATGTATGCGAATATATTATGCAAATGCGAATGGGTATGCGAATAATATTCGAAATATATTCAGAAATGCGAAATGGGAAAGACCAGATTGGAGAAGGCATAGGCTTAACCAGGGGGTGGTTTTGCGGGTTATAACTCCCCCCCCCCCTTTTGGATGTACTTTGACCTCTATATGCTTAACACCATTATTATTCCATACCCCCCAGAGACCTTTAAGTATATGTAACCCCCCCTTGGGTACAAACAAAAACCCAATTTTGGGACCACAAAAACGGGGAAACGGGGAACAGGAAGGGCATCCTTGCTTACAGTCTGTGGATAAATGAAGGTAAAGTGCTTCGGAAGCGATGTCGAGCTTGCAGCGGCCATTCCGCTTTCGTGGCGCTGGATGACAGAGGAAACAGCGTTTTTAAAGTACCTCGGGAACTATCGCTGGAATTACGAAGAATGAATCCTGCACTAAGGTCAGTCAGGCGGCGTTCTGGACTGAGATGTCTTTTGAAGATTCCAGACCCCCCATCTTTAACCCTCGAGTGGTAACGTACGGTCCCTGACACCGACGTAATGGATTTTTCGCGGTAAAACTCAAATGCGCATTCTTTTTTGTCCCCGCGGCCAAGTAGCTTTCAAATTCTCATCACACTATTTAGTCTTGAAAAATCTGTGGCCAAGTATGGATAGTTCGTATGTTATTTGACCTGACGGTGTGAGAGACCGAGGTTACCATTTGTGTTATACTTAACGGTAAGTTTTTGTCGTTTTTGGTCCATAGTCAGTTTAAATAATAGATATTAATTTTAGGAGTTGTATGTAAATATTGATTACGAAAGAAAACAAGTCAGGTTGCAACAACTTTTTGGCGAAATTGTTGCTAATTCCGAACCAGAACCGTACAGTGCGGTGCAGTGGGGTGTATAAGAAAATGAGGAAACAAACGGACAATAATTTCAGTTTGTGTTGGACATTTGTTGAGTAATTTTATTTTTTTTGTGACATTTAAACCCTTGCCGATATGATTGTTGATATTTTGTATTCAAAAACTTGACATGTTTTTGAAAATTGTTTATCAATTATGTTAGTATCTAAAAGAAGCCAATTTTTTTAATGTGCGTTTTTTTCCCGAATATAAATAAATATTGATCATTTCTTACTGTATTGTTATTTAAATATAGTTATATTAAACATTTAGTCACATCAAAATATTAACAGAAAATCACAACCTAAGATATTCATTATTAAAAAAGTCGGTGTGGCAGACCGACGTTACCAACTATGTTACAAGAATTCACGTTACCGGCGGAAGGTTAAAGATGAAAAAAAAGATGTAACCCCCCCTTAGGATCATCCTGGTTCCACCTCTGGGAGAAGGTGTGTTGTAGAACGGCCTAGAAAAACGTGGAAAGATGCAGTCATAGAGAATTAAAAAAAAATAGGTGTGAGACAATGGAAAATAGTGCTACGGGTCCCACAAACATGAATGGCAGTACCTAGTAAATACGGTATGGGCTCACGAAGAGTTGTAATGCCACGATGATGACGATGTACACTTATTACATTTTATTTCTTCTTCTTGTAATGCTACCCTTATTAAAAATTTAAATTTAATGATGATATTTAATATCATCATGATCTCATAAATTAAATTTTTAATAAAAATTATAATTTTTACTAGTTTTCTGGTTTCTTAGAGCACTTTACATCAAACTTTACATTGTCTTTCTTGAATAAATTTATAATTAAAATAAAGTCTTACACGAACACAGATTTTAGTTTATGAAGTAGATTGTCAAGGATAAACTATTCACAAAATAATTGTATTTGTTTGAAAGTACGTTGGTAAAATCATTAATTAATTGACTATTTCTGGAATCTAGACCGATATTTCTTATTTTTTTTTCATATGCCACTAACTAGCTCTCGAATATTTGTTTATTCGCTTAAATATCGACCACAAATCAATTGCGACAATTATACTGACAGTCTCGGTTATTAAAAATAGGCCAATTTCTGAAAGCAGCAGTAAAAAAATTTAAAAAAAATGGAACTGCTTTAATGACTGTATTTGTAATGGAACGACAGTCTAATCAAAAAGTAACAGTTTTTCCATTAACAACATACCAAGTTTTAAAATCATTGGACGAATTTGTTAGATAATAATATATTTAAAGTACCTATATACTATCTTGGAGTATATATGTAGCAAGTAAAGCATACTATGAAAAAAAGAAACAGTTAACATCAAAGATAATCACAAAAAGAATAAAAATACTGATATAGAGAACTGTAATCAAGCTCGTCCTCACTTACGCGTCAGAAACGTGGACAATGACAAAAAGTGATGAGCGTTCAAGCTCTTTTGAAATTAAAATCCTTAGACCTTTATATTAATAAAAGCTCCCAGGAAAACGGATTATGGCTTAGACATGGTAAGCTACCATGATCAAATATTCGTTAAATCTAATGTAATTTTTGGTTTGAAAGTCCTTTGTACTCGTATTTGATGTTTTTGACTTTTCCGGCTACAAAAACCAACAGCAAAATTGAGCAATTTTTTCAACAGACACACAAGTTTTTTTCCTTCATTAAAAAAACTGCATAAAAAATAGAAGTATTTTTATATCGTACATGGGATCCATCTCTCTTCATAGTGGTATTTTGAACTTTTTGACCATAGCTCTGAAGATGGGTTTATATGATTGTTTATTCCCTTAAAATATTTTCAATTTAGATTTTTAATAGTGTAGGAAACAGAGGTTGAACCTTGCAAAATTGACACAAGTCCGGTTTTATTTTTTTTCTGGTATATCAAGGGGTGTTTATTATAAGACTAACTTTTTCTGAAAAAATTTCGCCCCGGAACCCCCCTTTTCACCCCTTTAAATGGGGTAATTTGTGGTTTTTGCGGAACGTAGCCCTTCCTGTACCTTTTACAAAAAATTTCCTTTATAGAAATATAAAGAGGACTATATTTTCTACGATATATTTTCAACAGCATAATGTCTATCATCCACCGTTTAGCGGGGGTAGCGCCCCAAAGTTTTTAAAAAAGATGTTTTAAAAAAAATATATTTTTCCCTAACCGTAACGGAAATTAAGAAGCCATCTAACCGCAATTATTCACAAATAATTAATTGATTTTTTGGTATAGGTTTCACTTAAGGGTAATTGCCCTTTTTTTAATTACAGGGTGTTACATTTTAAAAAACCCCTTTTTATACCATCTGAACCGTTTATGCTAGAGTTTAAAGACTTTCAGCGATTACCCATGTACTGGTGCTATTTACACATTTGTATAATGAATCCCCATTTTTTCTCCGGAACCACCCCAAAAAAAAGAAGAATTAATAAATAAAGTGATTTTCTTGGAATCCTTCGCACACAATGCCCTTTATTAATATGCTCCATATATTATTTTGTGCACATTATTATTACCCATGCATGGACACCAAAAGCGATTTCCTAGTGCAACCCCTGCAGCAAAAAAAAATAAATAAAATGGGGGGTTGAAATTTTTTTTGTTTTTTGTTTTTTGTTTTTTGATCCATATGGGCATATGCTTCATCAATAGTGCTTTTCAAAAATATATATGGTTAATGCAAGATCCCTGCGGAAACCACCCCTATCCTTGAAAATATACTGCAGAATCTACCCCTATCCCTTGGCGAGCATGTTTTTACGATTTTCTCATTACCTATGCATTCTTTTAAACAAAAGTTATACAAGGTTAAAGACCACAATTTACTCTAAAAATTAATTCCTATTCATTTTTTCGTATAAGCAACCGTTACGGCACAGTGGCGCCGTAAACCTCATATATGCTTTGGCGGGCTCCAGTCTTTGTTTTCTTTTTCGTCATCTGTTTGTTTTATTGATAAAGTATTTATGTAAAATAAAACAACACAGTGTAACCTACAAATTATGAGCTATGCACATTTTACAGTCTTTGCGCCCCAAAGTCACAGTGGTGGCCCAAAATAAATTTTTGCATATTTTCGCCACCTACACGCATTTTATTGCATTAATGCTACCTTAGTAGCACAATATTCACCCTTAAGTGGTCGCTAAGTACTGGCGGATCCAGGAAGGGGTGATGGGGGTTATCACCCCCCCTCTCAAACCAAGTGATATTATATTTAAAGATTATAAAAATATTCAGTTATTTTTATAGAAATACTTATATTATATTATTACTTTTATAAAAATGGCGTACTTCTTATGCTTTAGCGACAGTGGTGGATCCAGAATCGTTAAGAGGGGGTGACAATTGGTTAAATTTCTATAAAAATAAATGAATAGTTTTATAATCTTTAAATATAATATCACTTGGGTTGAGAGGGGGGGTGATCGCCCCCATCATCCCTCCCTGGATCCGCCACTGCTTAGCGACAACTTAAGGGTGAATATTGTGCTATTAATGTAGCATTAAGGCAATAAAAGATAGGTAGGGGTAGATTCTACAGTATATGTTCAAGGATAGGGGTGGTTTCCACAGGGATGTTGCAATAACCATATATATTTTTGAAAAGCACTATTGATGAAGCATATGCCCATATGGATCAAAAAGCAAAAAACAGAAAAAAATTTTCAACCTCCCATTTTATTTATTTTTTTTTTGGCTACAGGGGTTGCACTAGGAAATCGCTTTTGGTGTTCATGCATGGGTAATAATAACGTGCACAAAATGATGTATGAAGCATATTAGTAAAGGGCATTGTGTGTGAAGGATTCCAAGAAAATCCCTTTATTTACAAATTTTTCTTTTTTTTTTTGCGGTGGTTCCGGGGAAAAAATGGGAGTGCATTATACAAATTTGTAAATAGCACCAGTACATGGGTAATCGCTGAAAGTCTTTTTACTCTAGCATAAACGGTTTAGATGATATAAAAAGTGGTTTTTTAAAATGTAACACCCTGTAATTAAAAAATGGGCAATTATCCTTAAGTGAAACCTATACCAAAAAATCAATCAATTACTTGTGAATAATTGCGGTAGAATTTCTTCTTAATTTCCGTTACAGTTAGGGAAAAATATATATTTTTTTAAAACATCTTTTTTTAAAGCTTGTCAACTTTGGGGTGCCACCCCCGCTAAACGGTGGATGACAGATATATACTGTTGGAAATAAATCGTAGAAAATATAGTCCTCTTCATATTTCTATACAAGAAATTTTTTGTAAGAGGTACAGGAAGGGCTACGTTCCGCAAAAACCACAAATTACCCCCTTTAAAGGGGTGAAAAGGGGGGTTCCGGGGCGAAATTTTTTCAGAAAAAGTTAGTCTTTTAATAAGCACCCCTTGATATACCATAAAAAAAAATAAAATTAGACTTGTGTCCATTTTGCAAGCTTCAACCTTTGTTTCCTACACTATAAACCCGTTCTCCAAAACTAAGGGGAACAGTTTGGGTGATAGAGTGTCTCCCTGTTTGACTCCCCTGTTTAATGGTACAGGGTTCGTGTATTCATTTTCATTTCGGTAAATTGTAAATTCAGACAAGTTTTTTTCCTTCATTAAAAACTGCATAAGAAATAGAAGTATTTTTATATCGTACATGGGATCCATCTCTCTTCATAGTGGTATTTTGAACTTTTTGACCATAGCTATGAAGATGGCTTCATAAGCTGAATGCGCTCAGTTAGGAATTATTTATTCTACACACTTAAAAAGTACACTTCTCTCTGTTTACCTGTAATTACTTAATTGATCGAATAAAATGTTAAACGGTAGCTAACATTTTATTTACTTCACCGGTCTACAATAAATATAAATAATTGTTTACACAGACCATCAACCAGTTCGTTGATCTTAAGGAGTAAGCATATTGGTTTTAACTATTTATTGTTACATAAAAACGGTTACGGTTAAAAGGAGATAGAGGTTGTATTTTATTATTGTTTTATTTGGTGTGTTTCCTAAGCAATTCAATTATATAATTATTGACGTGTGAAGATGTTCACCGCCAGGATCTATAGAAAATTACGATTCCACATGTATTTAATAGTTATGGTTATTATCCATGTCGCTGTATACAGGTGAATGAGTATTGTGCACGAGGTATGTATTTTGCAACTGCTGAATAATTTTATTGTACTTAACTATCATTTACAGTACTTTTGCTATAAAATATTTATTCTAATTAATTATTTGAAACATCAAAGTGAACGGTAAAAGTAAGTAGTTTGAATATTTTTTGGTCCCCATGCTTCTTCTTAAAGTGCATATCCGTTCTGGATGTTGGCGATCATCATGGGTATGTTGACTTTATTTGCCGCAGCACAGAACAGTTCAGTAGTAGTCGTGTTACGAGTATACCACTTTCGTAAATTTTGAAGCCAGAAAATGCGTCTTCTTCCCGGTCCTCTTTACCATTTACCTTTCCTTGGAGAATCAGTTGGAGAAGGCCGTATCGTTTCTTCGATGGCTTAGTGTGAAAACCTCGTATCTCATTAAATTACAATTTTACAGGAGAGGCAAAAAACTGATTTTCTGCATAATATAATCTAAAAACAAAAATTACTGTTACGTATTTTAATTTGAGCACATTGAGGCAAATATCTGATCTTGGCCCAGAGCTGCAAGTGTTAAATGTTGCTATTAAATTGAAAATAAAAATATTAACTATAAAAAACACGTAAATATCCTTGCAGTACATAGAGCATTTGCCCAAGTAACTATGATAACCTTGTAGATCTTGATATACGTGTTTTTCATTTAAAATCAGGTTGTGTTTATGATTATTTACGAGGTATTCATTTTTCATAGCTTATTGCACACCTCCAAATACTAGGTTAATACAGTACAAATCTTTTGACTTAAGGTTCATAAAATGTTTCTATATACCGGACTACCTTTTGTTGTTCACAAAAAACATTTCTCCAAGTCGAATTTTTTAAACAAACACTCCAAATTAAGTATCAAATTCGTGGTTATAAATATACGTAGTATTCACACTAAATCAAGAGAGCAAATGATACGGTCCAGGACATTAAGGCGCGGCCACATAGGCGCGGCCGTTTAGGCGCGGCCGTTTAGGCGCAGGGACATTTAGGCGCAGGGACATTTAGGCGCAAGGACATTTAGGCGCAGGGACATTTAGGCGCAGGGACACTTGGGCGCAGATACATTAAGTTAAGAGGGGTATTCAGAAGTGGAACTTGTAGAATGAATATACCTACTTAAAATATAATAATATAAGGTATGCAGGTAAACAAAATTTGTATATAATCCGGCTCTGCCCGAAAAGGTGTAAACTTTTGGGACATTTTATGGCCAGAGGGATTATACAAGTATAATATTTCCCCGAAAAAAAAACCACTTAGTTTCTTTTGTCCTCTAAAAGAAACAATCCCACAATAAACATTGTATATTTTTTTTTCTTAGAAGGCAATATACAGTTTAAATATTTACAACCCCCATCAGTAGATTACAATGGTACTTACAGGTAATTAGCATCGTGATTGGCCGCCGTAGGATTATTACAGGTATATAAATACTATAATAAATACAGGTAAACATGCTCTCACTTAGTTACTAGTGTGCTAGCTTTCTGACAGTATAGCTGTTTGTGATATTTTTTGTGATTATTGTGGTGTTTTGTGAAAAATGGAAGTAGTTTCGCAGAAAGGAAACAAGAAATTTCATAGCAATGGGTATTGTTATATTTTTGATAGACTTAGTGCATGTGAAACAAAACAATTTTGGCGATGTGAGCAAAAAAACAACGGTTGTAAAAAACGTATTCATACATTGGAAAATGTGATTGTGAAGGAAATTCATCAACATTCACATGATAGTAATGCGGCTAAGGTTGAGGCTGATGTTGTGCGTACAAAAATGAGAATACGTGCTGAAGAAACAATGGAACAAACATCTCAAATTATTAATACTTGTCTAAATGAAGTTAACTTGTCGCAAGCCGCCCAAGCAGCTTTACCTAAAAGTACATCGTTGAAGAAAATGATACGAAGAAAGAGGAATCTAATAAATGCCGCACCTCCAGTTCCTCTACGGATAGAAAACTTGATTATTCCCGAAGAATATAGAACCTATTCAACAAATGGAGCGGCAGAAAATTTTTTGCTAGCCGATAGCGGTCCAGACGCAGACAGAATTTTAATATTTGGCCGAGCAAAGAATATCGATGAGGTGAGATATTTTGAAAAACTGTTAAGGTTTTGTCTCTTAATGGGACTATCCTTTTGTCTTTTGTCGGGAGGTAAATTAAAAATTAAAAAATTACCTTTATATTTAAAAAAAAATGAAAAAATGACAGGAGTAAAGTGTGCTTTGGAATGGTCAAATTTCTACCGTTTTTTTGAAATATCTTGGTAATTATTAAATATTTTTAAAAAACTTTAGTATAAAAAATGTAGGTTATAAAGAGAAGTAACTTTTGTTTGTTTAACATTTTTTACGAGATAGGTACACTTTTGTCCTTTTTTTCAATATGCGTGAGCTCATGTGTTGGACCACATCAGATTTTTTCTACTTAAGTTATTTTAAAATATTTAATAATTAAGAGGATATTTCAAAAAAACTTAAAAATTACACGAGTAAGTGCGCTAAAAATGATAAAAGTGGACTTATCTCGTAAACCTCACTATATATACTTCGTATATGCGTGAGCTAATTATATGGCACGAGTTTGTCAAGTACCACACCAATTAGTGTTTATTTTGTTACAGATATTGGTACCATCGCAGCATTGGTTTGTGGATGGCACATTTTCAACGGCACCGCCTTTTTTTTCACAAATATATGTAATAATGGCCAAAAGATTTGGTGGAGTTCATCCTGTAGCATATGCATTATTGCCAAACAAACAAGGTGTCACTTATAGAAGAATGATAGAGTTGCTCAAAAACATAGGGCCAAATTTAAATCCAAATAAAATTTCTTGCGATTTTGAATTGGCAGCCATAAATGCCTTTCGAGATGCATTTCCAAATGCTCAGATGCTGGGTTGTTTGTTCCACCTTACGAAAAACTTAAGAAAACATTTGGGCGAATGTGGTTTGATGGGTCGTTATAATAATGATGCTGATTTTGCTCTGCACGCGCGTATGATAACGTCGTTAGCGTTTATTCCAGTACATGATTTGGATAACGCCATTGAGGAATTATCCCATTCATTGCCTCCAGAATTAGAACCGTTGCTGCAGTGGTTTGAAGATACCTATGTTGGACGTCCAAATCGCCGCGGGAATGGAAGGCGGCCTGCCATTTTTGGCCCAGAATTATGGTCCGTTCACAATCGTGTTTTGTCTGACACAGACAGAACAAATAATCATGCCGAGGCGGCACATAGGCGACTACAAATAGAATTAAGTATGAATCATCCTAGTATTTGGAAATTGATTGATGGCTTAAAAACAGTACAGCGAGGTAGGGACATGTTTTTTGAGCAACTGGTTGCTGGTAATGAACCTCCAACGAAAAGATCCAAATATACTCTTGCCGACGTAAGAATAAAGAATCTTGTACGAGACTACGAAAATAGAAACATTATTGAATTTCTTAGGGGCATCTCTCATAATTACGAGATGAACGCATAATAGTACTGTTATTATCATTATTTTAAATATTATTATTGCTACAATAGATTGTTATTAATTATTAATTAGGTTTTACTAAGTGCGGATTACTCTTGCTATGTGCATACCTATACGAATAGTTTGTGTTGAATATGATTGTGACCTTTATTGTATAGAATAATAATAAACTTGTGCTTGAAATGAACTAATTCTACTTTATTATTCAATAATTTTCCTAATGTATCTGCGCCTAAATGTCCTTGCGCCTAAATGTCCTTGCGCCTAAATGTCCCTGCGCCTAAATGTCCCTGCGCCTAAATGTCCCTGCGCCTAAATGTCCCTGCGCCTAAACGGCCGCGCCTAAACGGTCGCGCCTATGTGGCCGCGCCCTAATGTCCGGCTCCGCAAATGATATACGTGGTTTCTTTTTTCGGCTGTAGAAAATAGTCTGGTGTATTTGGATTTTTGAAGATATTCTTCTTTAGCGGCGAATCGATTGAGGGTAAAATTTGATTGATCCCCGCGCATGCGCACACCGACAGTATGGTATTAGTTGTTATACGGGCTCTGATTGGGTGTTGAAATTTTGACATGATCTGTCAATAATTGTTCAATATGGAGGTTATCGGTAAACAAAAATATTGTATAATATTAGTTTTTATTGATGTGTGGACAGAAATAAAATCAAATTTATAATTATAGTGACTTTTTAAATAGTTTTGAAAAGCCGCAGGTACGTAATTCTAAATGTTTCAGTTGGAAATACCTAATATTTCAATACCTATCTATTTGGAAAATGTAAACAAAATAATGTAGTTACCTATTAGTGGGCAATGCTTTAATTTACATAATCTGATTACGAACAAACTTTCTACAAATCTTCATCTCATATATCGTTTTCTTACTCTATATTTTGTTGTATTTTATTTCGACAAAAATCAAACTAATAGTTTTATTAAATTCATATAAATTTATGGTGTAAACGTTTAGTTTGTGTATATTCCCACATGACGTATACGAGACTTTGGTGCAGTTTGAAATGGTGTCAACTTTCGTACGGCGCGGTAGACGTGAAGTGGGTTCAAGCCCCAAGCAAGTTATTATTTTTTTATTTTTTTATTTTATAGATTTTATGATTGTAAGTATATTATTATATAATTTTTGAAGATATTCTTCTTTTTGAAAGTGGTAGATAAGAAAGTTAGTTTGATTTTTAAATAAAATAAGTACAGATAACCTTTTAAGTATATTTACTTCGTTTAAATTACCTATTATATAATAGAAGAATATCTTCTTACGTGCGTACAAAGTACACACACATTATTTTTTTCTAACAGTTGTAAATCGTGAGATACAAGGTTTTCAAACTAAAACCACCAAAATGTCATTTTCGAACAAAAATGAGATACGAGGTTTTCACACTAAGCCATCGTCTTGATTTTTAGTTTCGATGGTCATGAGAATTTCACACTATTTTACCATTCTACGGTCAAAAATTCGGTCAACCCAGGATATACTTAAGATGCACCAATGATACTCCATTTCGAAAGATTCGAGCCTATTCATAGATGCAGCAGTCAGTGTCCACGGTTCCATTCCGTAGAGCAGAAGTGTGAATATGTAGCATTTCAACAGACGGCATTTATGTTAAGAGATAGTCCGTGTTATCGTCAAAAACTATGGTGTCATCTGCATATCTAATGTTATTCAACCATTCACCGTTTATTAAGATTCCTTTCGCACAACCGTCTAGCGTCTTTAAATACCCATTCAGAATAAATATTGAAGAGCATTGGAAATAAAATACAGCCCTGTTGTACTCCTTGTTCTATTGCAATTTTATCAGTTAACCGGTCTTCTATTTTGATTTTGGCCGTTTGATTGTAATAAATGTTTCTGATAATTCTCAGATCTTTGCTGTCAATTCCAATTTCTTGCATTAGAGTTATTAATTTGTCATGTTTTACTCTGTCAAATACTTTCTGGTTATCTATAAAGCATATGTATATCTCACAATTTAAATCCCTGCATCTCTGAAATAGCACTTGTATAGCAAAAATCCTTCCGTGTTCCCAAAGCATCAGAAAATCCGGATTGTGTTCTTATTAGTTGTTTCTCGCATTTTGTATAATTTTTTTTTGAATGACCTTTAGAAATGTTTAAGGTAAAATATTTAATTTTCTGTCTTTATACTTTTTAACGGTGTGATATTTTATTTATTCGCTTCAATATTGTTGTAATTATCTTCTGATATTTTAATATGTGATGTAGGTCTACATTAGTCCTTTCATACTAGTTTTCAGCCTTACTATTGCGTGTAGCCTTACTAATATACCAAAGATACCAAAATAACATCAAAGAGTGTCAATATGTATCAGAAAGGATTGTTACAGCAAAATTAGAATGGAGAAAGAAGACCTGAACATCATCGGAATAGAGTATACGGCCCAGAAAATAGTAAGCCCCAAACAACAAGGGAAATATTCTATGATCAATTGCAACAAGTAGTAGATCAAGTTAGAGGAAAGTTGATAATACTGGGGGATTTTAACGCTCGAATAGGCAACCAAGTAATACCTGGAATTAAACAAAAACATAATAAGAATGTCAAAAACGAAAATAACGAACTTCGAATAAACAACACCTTTTTTGACCACAAAGATCAACACAAATATACAGTCAATAATACCCGTGGACAAAGATCTACGATAGATTATGTTGTAACTAACAGAGATATACATCCATCAAAAATAATTGACGTAAGATGCCTCAACTCAGCAGATGTAGGTAGTGACCATAGTCTAGTATTATGTAAAATTAGAATCACCATGAAATGCTTCACACCTAAGAGAGTGGCACCAACACAAACAAAAATCAAAGTCGAAGGACTAAGTACGGAATCCACGGAGTACTTATATAGAAAAATAATATCAGAGAAGATTGCTGATAATGAAATACTAGAAAACGATAACATCGAGGAAAGCTGGGAAAAACTCAAAAGTAGAGGAACTGGTCCGAATATGGGCCCCTTATTTGTTTTTTTATTGAAACTTGCTTATTATATTTTGATAATACTGTTTAAATGTCATGTATACATGCTATAAGACCTTAGAAATAAAACTGCTAACTATGTATTTTTTATTATAAAGCTTAATTATTTTACAGGTAATAATATGAAGTGGGGCATATTTTTCTAACCAGGCCAGGCTGTCTGAAATATGGGCCCCATTAAAAAACTATCAAAATTTTCTTTTGACAATAAAAATACGACATAACTTAGCCAACAATTCATGCTTAAGGAATAATAAATATCTCTGAAAAATAAAATAAAATTATCTACAAAAATCACAAACGTAGATAAGAGTCTCTTTCTGCTCCGGAACACTGTTCATGTGCCCAAAGATTGCACATTAAACATTGAACCAGTTTCTTCTCCATTATCTAGTATCATCAGAAAACTGTTTTTTACATACATAATAGACATGTGGCTCCACTGCTTTCAGGAGATTACTGTCCTATCTACGCTAGGACAAGGTCTTCATCAGCGGGCAAAAATTCCTCTTTATCTTCTTCATCCGAACTGAATTGGGTTTTGTTTTTTTTCTTGGATTTCTTTATATTTTTCCCCTATTAGCTTCCCCTTTCCTTCATTTATCATTACATTTTCTTTTAATTCAACTGAAAATACTGTTCTTTTTTCCTTCCCTTCTTTTGATTGTCTTATATTCTCAATTGATAATTTACGAACCAATTTATACGGAGATAAAGTTATAACTTAAGAACCGAGAAGTTTTCCTTCCTCTTAAAAACGCTCGGTTCGTAACTGATGGGACAGGTGAATGAACGAATGGACTGATGAATATTTTTGAACAATGTTCTGGCATACTTAGTTGTTGCGTTCGCTGTGTTCCTTAATGGTCGATCTGGGTCTTTAAAATAACTTGGTCCTTGATCTTCTGAACGAACTGTTATATTTTCTAAAGAAATTGTTTCTGCAAGGTGACCTGTCAATCCTTCCAAATAAATTCCAGTCGAGTTACAAGTTTTCTCAGATTCAGGTTTCTCAGCACCGAAATCAGCATCAGAAAAAATGATTATATTTATTGGCCCTAGTCCTGTTACTTTAAACCCATTCTTAGCTATTTCTGCCGTCTGGCATTTCAGAAAGGCTTTTTCCAATAGTTCTTTTATATCAATGCGGGCGGTCTGAATATGAGCCCCTAGCCCATATTTACGTCACACAAGGGGCCCATATTTCAAAATATGTACGTTCAAGAAAAATATTAGCTTATGATTTTGTAATTGCTTTTTGGCCATAATCTACATTAACACCCTTTTCTTCCTCCTTCTGTCGCACAAGCAAAATATATCAATTCCGAAATAATGTCCATAAACACAAATATCACTATATATAAACTTACCCAATAAAATTTTTTCAAGAGTCAAAATCAAACGGTCTACACTGTGTAACAAAAACATATGCACTGGTGGAGGAATCTGTAAATATATGACAAGAAAGGGGCCCTCTAGTATATTTGGTCATTTTCTAACAGATAGCACTACTTGTTTCCTAGGTAGTGTGGTGGCCCATATTAAATACATAGCCCATATTCGGACCAGTTCCTCTAACATAATTAACGCAGCAACAGAATCACTTGGAGAGAGGAAAGTAACGAATACCAATATATCAAAAAAGAAAACCCCATGATTTCGAGAGGAAGTGAAGATAAAATGTGAAGAAAGAAGAAAGCCTTTTTACAATACAGAACACAACAAACACAACAGGCATACAACCACTATAAAATAATTAGAAACGAAACAAACACTTTAGTCAGACAAATAAAAAGAGAACACTGGGAGAGTTTCTCAAAACAGATGGAACACGACTTCTATGGAACACAAAAGGAAATATGCAGAATGATCAGAGGACAAAGAAAAGAGATGAACGAACTAATAAAAACGAAACACATTCAGAAGGAAACTTGGACAGACTATTTTCGAACTCTGTTTGCTAAAGATAAGGATAACGAACCACCAACACTTGAAGTGACAACAAACGAAGAAATAAATATTGAAGAAGCAGAGGTAAGGGAAGCATTAAGGAAATTAAAAAATTAAAAATCACCAGGAGAGGACAGAATATCGAATGAACTCCTAAAGTATGGAGGACAAGACCTGATCAAACAATTATTAAAACTAATCCAAAAAATAGTAGAACAAAACAGAATACCACAAGAATGGAGATTAAGCATCCTAATACCTCTCTTCAAAAAGGGAGAAAAATTGGACCTGGAGAATTACAGAGGAATTAATTTATTAAACACAACACTAAAATTAACGACCAAAGTGATAACAAACAAACTGAATAAAATTATGATATTAGCAGAAGAGCAACAAGGTTTTAGGTCGGGAAAATCATGCACCGACGTTATATTTATAATGAGGCAGATTCAAGAAAAATCGTTAGAATACAACAAACCGGCATACTTATGTTTCGTGGACCTTAAGAAGGCATTTGACAGGGTCAAATTAAAGGACGTTATCCGTTTATTGTACGCAAGGGAGGTACCTCTAGGAATAATTAAAACGATCGAAAATATCTACCAGAACAACACAATAAAAGTAAAAGTAGATGAAGAACTAACTGACCCAGTTGAAGCTGGCAATGAGATAAGACAGGGAGATTTCCTGAGTCCTCTGTTGTTCAACCTGATCATGGAAGAAATAATAAAAAAAGTAAGAACAAAAAAAAAGGATAAAAAATGGGAGAAAAACAACTTAAAATAATCTGCTATGCAGACGACGCAATACTATTCTCTCAAAGTAAAGATGATTTACAACGTATGCTGCACGAATTTAATATAACCGCTAGAAAATTTAACATGTTAATTTCCCCAAAAAAGACTAAATTCATGGTTATAACAGCAGATCTAATAAGGTGTAAATTAGAGCTGGAGGGTCAAATAATAGAACAAGTCATTGAGTTTAAATATCTAGGCATCACACTATGCAGCTACGGAAAGCTCGAAACAGAAGTGGAAGATCAGGTGAATAAAGCAAACAGAGCCGCAGGTTGCCTGAATGAAACAATATGGAGAAATAAAAACATCGGGAAAGAAGTGAAAGGCAGAATTTACAAAACAGTCATCAGACCAATAATGACATACGCGGCAGAAACACGACCCAAAACAGAAAGGATGAAAAGAATGCTAGAAACAGCAGAGATGAAAACATTGCGAAAAATCGATGGTAAGACGCTGTGGGATAGAGCTAGAAGTGCAGATATACGAAGGAGATGCAAGGTGGACAACATTAATAACTGGGTGAAAAGCAGAAGAGTAGAATGGAACGACCACATAAGACGAATGACAGCAAATAGAGTAGTAAGGACGGCGAGAGACGGTTCCCCAATAGGAAGACAATCAGTGGGAAGACCACGAAAAAGATGGAATGACAACTTACTGGAGGCACATTGAAAAACAGACAGAGTAATGTTTATATAAAAAGAAGAAGAAAAAGAAGATACTAGTTTTCAGGACAAAACTGTAATGAATTCAAAAAAAAAATTTTTAATTTTTTTTTTCAATTCCGTCTGTTATCCGAAAAAAAAGTTTTTCAAACTCAGACTACATAAATCAATAATTGTTTCCCAAAAGAATTGAATTTTAAATTTGTTTGTATATTTATGAAAAGGAAAGCTGTTTAGTCTGCCTCTTAACAAATATCGTCACTGTTTTTTTAACATTCAAATTGTACCATAGAATGTTTCACTTGCTTTCAATTTGTTTATTACGAACCCTTGCAGTAAGCTTTGTTTTGAAGCAGATATCACGCCTTTGTTTTTTTTTTAATGAGAATTGCCGATGAAGCATTGAAAGAGAGTATAGGCAGAAGACATGATGTGTTGTTTCGTTATTGGAGGAAAAATCTTTCGACATAATAAAGTGTTTTATGTGTCCTGATTCGATGGGTTGGAAGAGATCATGCGATTGATAACGGTTTTATTTTGCCAGGGAATTGCGATTATGTAAGGAGATTAGATTTTACTTAAGGTCAGACCAGCAAGTGTAAAAGTCACATATTATGACTTTTTAACTTATAAACTATAATATGTAACATGTTGATTTCCATATCGCAAATCCTTTATTATTTGGATTAAATTGTTTTAATGTATGTTAAATTTATTTCAGATGGCCTGTGAATGTCCTCTAACTCAGCCTGGACCGACTCTAGCAGCAACATGCGGCGGCGCTCCCTTCATGCTATTTATGGGCCTTCTTGAAGTATTTCTACGCTCTCAATGTGACATAGAAGATCCCTGTCATAGAGCTAGACCACCTTCGCTTTTTCACGATTACGACTTTATTGTTGTAGGCGGTGGAAGTTCGGGGGCAGTGGTTGCCAGTAGGTTATCAGAAATACCTGAATGGAGGGTGCTACTAATTGAAGCTGGTACGTAGTTTACTTGATTAACTATAATATGAAACACTCTAATGACATATAATACAAAATGATAGGACAAAGGTAAATTAGATATCCCATTTTATCCCACAGTTCTATCTTATAGGTAGGTATATACTGGCTTTAATTCCGCTTTGTACAGGGGTAATTTATTATGAGTTATTAACTTGGATTTTTTCCTAATAAGCAGTATAAATATGTCTCTCATGGTCTTCTTCTTCTTCTTCTTCTTCGTCTAGCAATTCCCGTCCACATCTGAACATAAGCCTCTTCAAGTCTTCCTTTCAATTGTTTCTTGTTGAACGCTACTTGTAGCCAATTTTTCCCGGCAGTTCGTTTCAGATCATCTGTCCATCTCATAGGAGGTCTGCATCTGGGTCTTTTGTGTTGATATGGTCTCCAGAAGTGTTCTGTGCCATTTGTTTAAATCGCTCCTAGCTACATGTCCAGCGTATTCCCATTTCAATTTTAACGATTTTTGTACCACATCGGTGACTTTGGTTTTCTGTCTTATCCATGTGTTTGTTTTCCTGCCCTTAAGTGATATGCCAAGCATTTGCTCTTTCCATCGCATGTTGAGTGACTCTGAGTATGTTCATATTCTTTATTGTGATTGTTCATGTTTGTGCCCCATATGTTAATATCGGAATAATGCATGCATCAAATACTTTAGATTTAAGATGTAGTTGAATTTGCTGATTTCTGAGTATATAGTTCAGTTTGCCGAATGCTGCCCTAGATAACTTTTTTCTTCTTTTTATTTCTTCCGTTTGAATTTCCCTATTTATTATTATTATTTGTCCTAAGTATATAAATATATTCTTCAACTTTTTCTATAACTTTGTCGTTTAAAATTGTCACGGTTTCTTCGGAGTGCATGACTTTTGTTTTGTTTAAATTCATTTTAAGTCCGATTTTAGAAAATTCTGTGTGTAGTTCTGAAAGTATGGTTTGCAGTTCTTGTAGGTTAGTAGCTATCAGGATTATGTCATCTGCAAATCGTAGATTACCGAGGTAGCGGCCATTGATGTTTATTCCCTAATATTTCCAATTTAGATTTTTAAACACATCCTCCAAAACTAAGGTGAAGAGTCTGGATGATAGAGTGTCTCCCTGTTTGACTCCCCTGTTTAATGGTACAGGGTTCGTGTATTCATTTTCATTTAGGTAGTATGTAGCTGTAGCTTGGTTCATAGTTTCTTTTATTAAGTTAACATACAAAAAAAAATATCTGTCTATTCTACAATTTTGCATTGCGTTTATTACGGCCGTGTGTTCTATAGTGTCGAAAGTTTTTCGTAGTCTACAAATGCTATAAAAACTGGAAACTTGTATTCGTTACATTTTTCTATTAATATTTTTGTGGTTAACAGTAGATCGGAAGTTGAATAGCCTTTTCTAAAACCTGCCCGTGCATATGGTTGGTATTCATATAATTTCCTTGTTAGCCGGATAGTTATGACTTTGGTCAGTATTTTAAACAGGTGTGACAGTAGATTGATGGGCCTGTAGTTTTCCAACTTTCGATTATCACCTTTCTTGTGTAATAAGATTACTTTAGAGTTGTTCCAGCTCTTAGGGACTTTGCCCTGGTGCAAACAACTTTCTATAAGCTTAGTTACAATTGCAATGAATTCCTTCCCTCCATCCTCCTTCTAATATCATATCTGTGGTAATCCTATCTTCTCCTGTAGCTTTGTTTCTCTTCATGTTTTCCAATGCTGTAGTTACCTCTGAAATTGTTACTTTTGGTATTATTTTCGATCCAACATTTTTTATTAATTTCCGTGTTGGTCTCATTTCATCGTCTCTCACGGTATGATTCCAACTCCAGTTTTGTATCCAACATGTGAATCCCACATTTTCGATACCGACTTTTGCTCATTCGGTTTAATTCTCTATTTTTTAACAATTTTTCGTCTTTATGTATGATATTTTGCAGAAATTATGATGCGATGTGTGGATTCTTGTTGGAGGATAAGATGGCCGTATCATCTGCCAATGTAGCTGTTGTTGTGATAGGTGATGTTGGCAGGTCGGCAGGTACAGGATGTACACCTGTACACTTCCCTGTGGAAATCCCGCTGTGATGGGTTGGAATTCTGCTATTTCATTATCATCATCATCATCCTCATCATTCAGCCTATACTTGTCCACTGCGGAACGTAGGCCTCCCGTAGTTCACCCCACAAATTCCCGTCCTGAGCCGCTTGTATCCAATTTTAGCATATCTGCTTCAGGTCATCTGTCCATCTTGTTGGTGGTCGTCCTCTGCTTCGAAAGACGTCCTGTCTGTGTCTCTACTCGAGAATACTTTTCGTCCATCTGCCAACCTTCGTTCGCGCGATATGCCCGGCCCAGTTTCATTTTAAGGCTAATATTCTTTTGATTATATCGGTTATCCTGATCTACGGCACAATTCTGTATTGGTTATTTAGTCTCTTAGGGTTAATCCCAATATGGACCCACCATAAATTAAAACCGGCAGCACACATTGATCAAAGACCTTTCTCTTTAAACAAATGGGAAGAGCTGATTTGAGAACGTCTCTTAGTTTTCCATAAGCCGGCCAAGTCAACCTTATTTTACGTAGTCACTCATTGGTCTGGTTATCTCTACTTAAACGAATTTTATGCCCCAGATCTTTGTATGCTGATGTGTGTTCTATACTTGTTCCAGCTATGCTGATGTTCTCACTCAGCAGGAGGTTTGTCATCACTCGTGTTATTAAGTGGTTGATCTTTAAGCAAACTTGTGTAGAGGCATGGTAGAGCCTTTCCCACATTTCGAAGGCATGGTTGTCAGGACTATGTCGTCCGCGAACATGAGGTGACTAAGTTACTCTCCATTTATACAGTATAGCCCAAAATAAACAGTACTGAACTTGTAATTATTTTAGTGTTCCTTTTAAAAAATACATATTCTTAACACTTTTTTACTTAATAATACATGTTATAAATGTGCTCCTCATCGCTCAAGATAGACTTCATACCGATGTTTTAAGTTTCTCGTCATGTTATAAAATAAGGGTTGTCTCAGGTTCACTAAGAGGTCTCTGACGGCACAAATACGGCAGTTTTAGACATGCCTCAAATGTATTCGTCTGGAAATATGAGGTCTGGAGAATGTGAAAGATAAGGCAAGTCAGTAAATCGTGAAATGAATCTGTTTGGAAAATGCCCCTGAAGAAACTGACGAACTGTTCAAAAGTATGGCAAGTTGTCCCGTCCTTTAATATTTGATATTATCAGCTGATTTGATTCTGATATCTGTATTCAACACCATTTCTAACAATTAGGCCTTATAGACCAGTAAGGATCTGTTTTTAGGTGGATGTGAGAGGTGGCATTCAGATTTTTGCGGATAAAGTTAGGTGATAACTTCGTTAATAATAATTGATTTATGCTCCTTCTCAAATATGCCCGGAACATTAATAAAAAAAAATAAAATATTTTAAAATTTCAAAAAATTTCGTTTTTTTTTTCTACTTTTTTTGCTTATAACTTAAAAACTGTTCATTTTAGAACAAAGTTCTATGGGAATAAAACAAATATAAATAAATTTTCTATCAGATGCGATTGGCTAAAAATGTCTTAATTTATCACCCTTGCTTCAAAATAGCAATAAATATAAAATAAGAGGGCAATACAAGCCTGTCTTTATTCAATGATTTTCCATCACTTAGGTTACACTTGGAACCTTCCTAATTCGCTTAGAAAATTTTTGTAATGTGCTAAAACCGTATACAAAATTTCATTAAAATTGACTTAGTAGATTTTGCATAATAAGTTTGCGATCTAAACTTTTTTTTAAATTAAACTTTTTAAAATCTTGCACAACAAAAACTAGAAAATACAAAGATTTTTCAATTTTTTTACATATAAAGAAATAGTCCACCTATCTAATGCACTTTACAGAATTGAAATCGGATTATTTAAGCAGCCTTAGCAATGTTTTAAAGTTATAAACAATTTTTTGGCTCATAAACAAATTAGTGCTGTGGTCAGGAGGGGGTGCTACGGACTCCTTTATTTAGATGGACTTACCCAAGTTTCTTTACCGTAGAACACGAATTTTTTGGGTAACAGTTAATCCGGATATCGATAAGATTGTTATAAACAAAGAACTTGAGGAATTACATAAAAGTAATTCTAAGCAAAAAATGTTCTTACAAGTTTTTTCGTATGATGCATAGTTTTCGAGATAAACGCGGTGGAACTTTAAAAAAATCGAGAAATTGCAATTTTTGAACGCGAATAAAGTTTGACTAAAAAATAAAATAGCAATTCTGCTGACAGCATTTGAAAGTTTAAGTCAAAATATACCGGTTTTAATTATTTGCATTGCTAAAAATTATTTTTTTTATTATTAAACAAAGCTATTTATTTATAAGCCAAAAAATTGTTTATAAATTTAAAACATTGCTGGGGCCCCTTAAATAATTTGATTTTAATTCTGCAAAGTGTATTAGATAGGTAGAGCACCTCTTTATATGTAAAAAAATTAGCCAACTTCTAAATGGTCTACTTTTTGTTCAGAAAGGTTTTAAAAAATTTGACTTTTTTAAAAACATTTAGATTGCAAATTTATTATGCAAAATTTATTAGGTCGATTTTAATGAAATTTGGTACACAATTTAAGTATGTTACAAAGAATTTCCTAAGCGAATTACTAAGGTTCTAAGTGCCACCAAGTGGTTAAAAAATATTGAATAACAACAGACTTATTTTGCCCCCTTATTTTGTATTTATTGCTATATTGCAGAAAAGGTAATACCTTAAGACATTTTTTACCAGTCGTATATCATACAAAAATCAATTATCTTTATTTTATTTCTGTACGACTTTATTCCAAAACGAATCGTTTTAAAGTTATAAGCAAAGAAAGCAGAAAAAATCGATGTTTTTCGAAATTTTTAAATATTTTAATTTTTTTATTAATGTTCCGGTCATATTTGAGAAGGAGCATAAGTCAATTATTATTACTGAAGGTGTCACCTAATTTTATCTCCAAAAATCCCAATGCCACCTCTCACATCCAAAAATAAACGTTTTTTCGCAGATCCTTACTGGTCTATTACTACTTAATTGTTTAAGGAGTGCTTGACAGGTATATACTATTTAATTTGGGTATGACAGCGCGCACAAAGAGACACCTATGTTTTAGTTTCAGTACTGTATATTTCGGGCTATACTGTATTTATTTATGCCCTTCATTGTCGTATTGGTTTGTCGTAAAATTTGTTGCCTGGAAATAGACAAGAGCCCGCAGGGTTCGAATGACTATTGCTGAATGGAAACAATTTTGAGAAACAAATTAGAACATTATTTTATTATTTATTGTTACTATCGTGTGATATTCGTAAGATTATTTTTTAATACTTACACACAAAATAAAGTCTTTGTATCTAAATAAACATTAAGTGATATTTATCACATCTAACGTTTTTCAACTTGTCAAAGTGAATAGCAAATTTTAGCAAATATTCAGACGGAGATATCAATGAAATATTAGTTAAAACTATTTATAAAAATACAGTTTTATTCATGAAATAATCTTACCGAATTACACTCGACCGCTTAAAATTGCCGATATGTATTGTCCTCGTGACAATTTAACATTAGATGCAGAAGTAAAAGTTTATTATGTTTCATTTTCTTAAATATGACAGTTGTTAAAACTAGTTGTAATTAAACAGAAACAAAATATTTAAAAATTATTCCCACTATAATAATGTAAGAAGAAAATTCCCACTATAATAATAATCTGATTGGACAGAATTAAACACGTGATAAAAAGATCTTACCACACTATTGGAAATTAAAATGATTAAAAAATAATCGATAATATGCACACACCGGCAAAATTAGCCGAACACGTTAAAAATGGGACATGTTTGATGTCTCGTATTTCATAAACCAGTGGTCCGATTTGAGTGATTCTTTTAGTATGTTGTAGCCTTATTACTTAAGAATATCGTTGTAATAATATTGTTGCTAGACAGTTAAATACCATTTTATACCGGGTGTACCAATCATACTGTGTTTTTTTTAAGTTTGGAACACCCTGTGAAATATTCTAGCATATGTAAAATATTAGAATTAATACTCGATTGTAGACTTAGGCTTGCTTAATATTTTTCTTTTCGATTCATTTACTTATGTTAGATAATAAAAAAGTTATGTGCGTTAACAACTATCCATGTTTTTCATCAATAAATCCTCATAGTAGGGGAGGAAAGTATACTAAATTTGCAGTTACTCGAGCGTTATGGGGACCTATTGGATTGTGAAGAGTATGTGCTAAAATCAGAAAAAGGTTAAGTTAAGTTTTTCATAAAGTAGGTGACTTTTCATTTTTTAATTTAATTTTCCATTTGAAACAATCATTTTTCTCCGATTATAGCGCTATCTATCCATAATTCGAAAAAATATGTCGAATAAAAGTTGCTTATTTTTACGTAAATAATCCAAATCTGCAATAAAAATTGGGGGCTCCTATTTAAGATTTTAAATTAAATCCCCCACCCCACCTCCGTGGGGGCTCGTGACACCCCACGGAGAGGGGTGGGGGTAAATTAAAAATTATAAATACGAACCCTGCGATATTTTGCGAAATGAACATCAGATCGTAAAACTGCAAAACACACCTATTCAATATTTTTCAAAAATCTACCGAATGGCACCAAACACGACCCCCGACGGAGGTGGGGTGGGGGGTTACATTAAAATCTTAAATAGGAGCCTCCATTTTTTATTGCAGATTTGGATCCTTGACGTAAAAATAAGCAACTTTTATTCGCAAAGTTTTTTTCTTATTATGGATAAATAGCGCTATAATCGGAAAAAACGATTGGTGGAAATGGAAAATGAAATTGAAAAATGGAGGGTCCCACACTTTATGGAAAACTTGACTTAACTTTTTTTGGTTATAGCACCCACTCTTCACAATCCACTCCAGGTCACAAGAACGCTCTAGTAATTGCAAATTTAGATAATATTTTTCTCCCCTACTATGAGGATTTATTGATAAAAAACATGGCTAGTTGTTAAAGCACATAACTTTTTATTTTCCAACATAAGCAAATGAATCAAAAAAGAAAATGTTAAGAAAGCATAATTCTACAATCGAGTTTTAATTTTAATATTTTATATATGCTGGAATATTCCACAGGGTGCTGCGAACTTTAAGGAAAAAACACAGTATGCTTGTTACACCCGGTATAAAATGACATTTACCTGTCTAGCAACAATATTATTACACCGATATTCTTAAATAATAAGGCTGTAACATACTAAAAGAATCACTCAAATAGGACCACTGGTTTACGAAATACGAGACATCAAACATGTCCCATTTTTAACGTGTTCGGGTAATTTTGCCGATGTGTGTGTTTTGGGGACTTAACCCTGGAAGATCACATCTATTTTTTTTAAATAAACCTCACACATGGGTATCAGATACCCAATGATTTTTTGTGAAGAAATAAAAAAAGTAAATATTTTATGATTTCCAGTGACTCTCTAATCACTATTGAATACATAAGAATAATTAAATCGAACATTTTATTTTCTGTCTCTTAATTGTAGTAACACAAAAGAAAAAAATATTAAAAATACCTAAAAATAATTAACAAACATTTTCTGAAAAACTGGAAACATAATTCAAACTATTTTAATTTGATTTAACAACAAAATGGTCTTGCTAACTAAAATATAACACCTTTTGATTATAGAACTCATATTCTTTCTTATCATTTTAGTTACTACATTCATAAGACACTGTGGCCATAGGCGTAACCAAACCCCCCCCCCCTTTGGGATGGACTTTGAGCTCTATGCGCTTAACACCATACCCCTCAGAGACCTTCCAGTAGTTGTAACCCCCCCCCCTTAGGATCATCCTGGTTACGCCTATGACTGTGGCCCTATGCTCCATGCATTATGCTTTATAGCAAGCTGAGCATGCACGCTTTGTTTTTCCATCTTTGCCTTTGCAGAAATAACCTAGTTTCCTTTATTAGATTTGTGGGATGTTGTGTTCTTAGGTCATTAACTTGAACGCACACTTCATCGCAAACCTCACACATGGCTGCTACATACCCTAGCCTGTATTCAATCAATTTTCGTGATTGGAAATATTGCTCATATGAGACCGTAACTACACACCCGTCCTTGGCAGACTAGAGACTGAATTTACATAAAGCAGCATTAACATTGAAATGCAGCTGCGGAAGCTACATGCAGTTAAGTGTCGCGATGGGTATCTCACACCCAAGTGTGAGCTTCCACGGTTAATATCGATATGCTGTTTTAAATATGGTTCTCTCCCTTCCTACCGTTAAAAGTGAACAGAATTATTTTAAACTAAGAATATATCATATTTTTGCTGAAACTGGGTTAAAATTGTCATATTGTTTTATATTTTTACCATAAAAACGTGTATTCCTGGCAGTTTCCAAACATTTTCAAAAGTAAATCCATTTTAACGCCCCACTAAACCTATGTTATTGTCTTTTCCAGGTCTAGACGAGCCGACAGGTACGCAAGTGCCATCGATGTTCTTAAATTTCGTGGGATCGAGCATTGATTGGGGTTATCTAACCGAACCGGAAACTCAAGCATGTCTAGCCGAAAACGAAAAAAGATGTTATTGGCCTCGAGGGAAGGTAAGCTGCACAAAATCATAAATCTGCACGGAGATATGGCAAGACAATGTGGATCGATCTGACTTGGGTTGAATTTTATTAGAAGTTATGGACGGAATTCTAATTTAATATTTTACAGGTGTATGTAGTATGTACCCACAAAATATGTTTCATAGGAAATATATTTTACTAGTTATACAGTATGCAGCAAAACAAACAGTACCAAGATGAATATTGAAATGTTTATCATTATATATGTTTGGTATGCATGATAATACCCTTACAAACATTAATCACGGCGACGTTCCCGATAAACCAGATGTTAAAGATGCCCTCTGACACGAAAAAATCCTAAATTCCACTCCACAATTCCGGAATGTCAGACAGTAGATCGGTCTACCTCCTTCTTCATTCCCCATATGTTCGCATCAGGTAGCGTTGGGCCTGGTGAGTAGCGATCTTCCAAAATAATCGCACGGTATTCTAGGAGACTCCCTAGCAGTGTAAAAGGTTGCCTTGTCCTGCTAAAACCATTGTTGATTTTAAGCATGGACCGTTTTCGCAACTTTTTCCAAAGGCGACCAAAAAAAATTTGGTCATCACAAAATATGGTTGTAATAAAAACAAAAACAAAATTAATACAAAGTCTGGCTTCCACCCTTATTTATTACGGCTCTACATATTATGTTATTCATAGACAAAATGCGATTGTCGATATCTCGTTATAAGTTTACCTATTCTTTTATCAGACGCTCTCAGAAAGGAAACAGCGTGTATATGTATATACTTATAATGTAGGGCACATATTTCCTGAAGCATGTCCTATACATGGTCGGCGTGATTCAGGTCGGGATATTGTGCTGGCTAAAGCAACACATCAATACCTTCGTTGGTAAGTCACTGCACGTGCGACATGTGGACGAACATTATCATGCATGAGGTGGAAGTTTTGACCAACCGCACTAGCAAACGGACGAGCTATATGTTGTAGAATGGTGTCGAGGTACTGCTGTTAACCTTAAGGATGCAGTCTGTAAAAACGAGGTACGTTCGTCCACCGATTATTATTCCACTCTATACCATTACTGTACCACCTCTGTATATTTAAACGTCCTGGACATGTTTTAAGCGTTCTACATTACTCGTCGAGAATCTGGATGCACTCCCAATTTAGATTCGTCTTAGAATAAAACTATAGCCCAATTATTTGCATTCCAGTTTTGATATTCTTGACACTACTCTAATGGAGATAGGTGGATATCTCAATGGCCTTTGGCTGTGGAGATTGGCTTCATGGAGGCAATTCCTTATAGTATCATGGCTCATAGTTACTGGTATGTACATTGCAAGTCGCTTACTAATTCAGGTGTTGTAATTGTTCGTTGTCTTCTAGAGGTTAACACTAAAAATCGGTCTTGAGCTGCAGTTGTAGCGCGCTCAGGTCTTAGATGACGTTTGGCTAGACTTAATCTCATCCAAAGTTAAATGACGTTGTTCCATGTTCAAAAAAACAATATTTTCTATGCACTAACTAAACAAGAACTTTATAACATGAACAAAATCGAATCTAGCAGAATATTTACTGCAGTATAAAATATATAGTTTTTTCCTCTCCTGTTAAAAGCTTTGTCAAATATTCGTTATCACTTTTGCAGTTATGTTTTACTCACAAAAATGTACAGGATGGGCAACTGTAAAAATTCAATTGAAGTTAAGCGACCACGAGAATTGATTTTTTTTTTATTAATTTTATTATGTTATAAAAATATCCCTAGACTTTTCCGATGCGTGTTTGTGTTTGTCTTGCACAAGTTGCTGTATCTTTTTTATCAAATATTGTGTTTCCTTGCAGAGTTTTTAACTTTATCTCTTTTTTTAGTGATCGATCTATTGCTACTGATATTATAGTATTGTACTGATTGTACTGATGTATCTTCATTGGGGGCCTATTCACCTAATATAATAACTTTGTGTCTGTAGTTGTTAGATCCGTAGTTACTATCCTCTCATAAATTTTCACTATTTTCTTCTTCTTGATATGCTTATCCGTGACAAATGTTGGCAATCATCATGGCAATCGTTATCTAATCCGCAGCAGCCCAGAAAAGCTGCACATATGTTGTATTGAACCAGGTTCTGAGGTTCTTTAACCAGGATTTTCTTCTTCTTCCTGGACTTCGCTTTTCAAATATTTTTCCTTGCATGCCTTGCATTATTTTTAATAGTGCTTTATTATTCTCTCTCGATTCAAAATAAAGTTTACCAAACAAGAAGTTTACCACCAAGAAACAGGTTTAGTAAATATTCAAGCGAAAATATCAATATAATATTAGTTAAAATGTTTTAAAAAGATGGATTTATTCATGAAATAATCTTACCGAATTACTCTCGAGCTCTTAAATTATCGATTTGTTTAGCATATACATAATTTTACTCCCCTTCGGGCCGTGAAATTAAAACTGGCAAAGTGTCCCTCGGGATATAAATCGATAATTTTAGAGCTCTCATGTAATTACTACTGATAATATAATTTTGCATATAGTTACTCATTGCACATACTATCTTATTCTTTTTTTATTTAATGTTGTGCTTTGTATAATTGCAGTTGGCAGTATTTCGAAACAAACTCAACTCATTAAAAATACGACACAAATAATTTAATCCCCGTTGAACTTTAAAGCATTTTCGCCCTCGTCCAAAGCAGAAGGGATTTCCTCCCACACGAATTAAATAAAAAAGGAGTCTTACTGGCCTACTACGAAATTCCACAATTAGAAGTGACACAATCATAAATCACCTTCAGGAGAAGATAAAGTGTTTCTTGCCAAGACCCCAGTGTCTTCACTCCATTAGATTTTATCCTTGTGAGGATTATCGGCTGTAACAAATTGCTCCGCAGGTTGCGTCAAAGTTTTTTAACTGAATTTCGGAGTGTATACCATGCTACACAGCAATTTATTTAAGTTTAAATAATGTCTTTTGTTGGACTGTGGGGAAGCTAGCAATAGATTAGTGTAAATCTTTATTACTCGATCATTTGAAAACCGTCCTTTGCGGAATTTAAAGTAAGGTTGGTACAGTATAAATATCGTTGCACATCATTATCTACGTCAAAGGTCTAAGTTGACATTGTTGCCAAATTATAAAAAAATTCCTGAATTCATTTTAGAATAGAAATAGAATAGAAATATGCTTTATTGTCACTGAAAATTTTTACAATTTTATGGACAAAGCTTACATACAGTCAAAAGAAAAACATAATATAAATAACAAATAACAACTACAATTTACTAAAATTAGATAAATCGTCAATAATGTACAGTATAAGATATAAAAGCCAAGACAAAAACAATTTATTGCAAAATATATATAAATTGCAAATTGAACATACAACAAATAAAATAAAATAGGTACAACATAAGGAACTGACAAGTTTATGCTACTGCGCATGGAACCCAATTTTCTTAGTTATTCATTAAGAAATTCTTCTATTGAATAATATGGTCTTTTGGATAGATAGGCTTTTGTCATTTTACGGAACTTAGGGAAAGATGTTGCAGATTTAAGTTGTAACGGAAGATGATTGTACAGTTTCTTTGCGGAATATAATATAGATTTCTTTACTAACTCAGTGGATGAAATCGGTAAATAAATATCAAAGATTGAATTTCTGGTGGAGTAAAGATGATTGGGCCTTGATGGAAAGACATGAAGGTGTTTACGAATTAAACAAACCGTTTCTAGTATATATAAAGATGGAAGTGTTAAAATTTCGTGATCTCTGAAGTAACTTCTGCAATGTGTAGAGCTTCTGAGGCCAAACAAATATCTTATTGCTCTTTTTTGCAATCTAAAAATGACATCAAATTGAGCAGCTGTACTAGAACCCCAAAAAGGAAGACCATATCGAAGATGAGACTCGAACAACGAAAAATATGTTATTTTAGAAGATGCTAAATTGAGTTCCCTTGAGACAGATCGTATTGCATAGCAAGCTGAGGCGAGTTTCTTACTTAACGAATCGATATGAAGGGACCATTTGAGGTTGTTGTCTAAAAAAATACCAAGAAATTTTACAGAATCAACGGTACTGATCTGGCTGTTATGAAGTGGCAAAGGTTGAAGAGCTCCTTTATAGGATAATGCTACTGATTTATTTACGTTAAAAGAGAGTAAATTAGAGTCAGACCAGGTCTTTATCGTCAGTAGATCCGAAGTTATAGTTTCATGAAGAGATGCAATAGTTGAGTTGCTCCATCAGCAAAAAGAAAAATTTTCCCATTGATTTTTAAATTAGTGATGTCATTTATAAAGATAAGGAACAGTATAGGACCCAAAACTGAACCTTGTGGTACTCCACATACGATGTTTTTGAGACTAGAGTCAGTATCATTAAGTTAGAGTCAGTATATTTAAATCAATTATGTTACATAATTATTGCAGAAATGCAAGTAGTGTAGGTAAGAACCTGCAAAAAAAGGCAAAAGATGAAAACTATAATACGTTTTAAAATAGAAAGAGATGAAACTAGTAGTGGTTTAAAATTATCTCTATATAGGAACCTATAATTTACATTACATTACATCAGTGGCGGCTCGTGATTTTTACAATAGGGGAGGCTATACCTAACTGTAAAATATCTAGACAAATTTGCACTAGCAAAATGCAAAAAGATGCGCCAAAAAATGTAATTTAAGGCCCCATCTTTTGACCATTTTTTATTTACATTTCATAATATCATCCTAATTCATAATTTCATGATATCATCATTTTAAAAATAGTTAGTCTAATAGTAAAAGTTTAATACCAAAGTTTGTGTCGTTTATTTGTTAACAATTCCATCTATTTGTAAATAGATACCTATGCATATCAAAATAAATACAGATTTGAAGTTTTGCAGTCCATACATAATGAAGCTTCAAATTTTTTAAGATACTCAACTGAATTTTTTTAATTCTAAACGCGGCCTACTGCGAATTCAAAAACACGATAAATTACCGATATTTTGCTTTGAGTTAGAGATATCGGAAAAAGTTATTTGAGCAAGTTGTTCCAAATATTATTATAACCCCACATACCAAATTTCATAACAAAATTCGCACTTTTAGATTTTTCATTATTTTTAGTCAGGACCCTAAAATTCGTTGTCCCGAGACGCACCCAACCACCCAACGGAGCTGAGAAGCTACACTGCCTCCCTTGGTATATCTCCGGGCAGCGTGTGATGGCGCCGTAGATGCCACTGTTAGGAGACCGGGTCTCCTTAAACGCCTGCTGCGCTGCACGGAGCATTAGCAACGGAGAAAGCTGGGCTTCTCGGCTCCGTTCGTGCATCTCGGGATAACCCAGGGTCCTGCCTACAATAATATGTAATAAAACTGAGACGCGATCATGCGTTCTAATGCTAATGCTCCGTACGTATGGATAATTAGTGATAATATGGAATTTACACGTTGTATAATAGCGAGAGTAATTGTTGTTTTCGCGATTCATGATAAACAAAACAGTATAGAGTGTGTAAAAAATTTATGGGGAGGCTGAGCCTCCCTTGCCTCCTCTGACGAGCCGGCACTGCATTACATAGTTTCCCACCTTTAGACGTATTGAGGAGTATGGCAAATGTCAGTATGACAGGAGAATTTTTTAAATTCCCGTGTCACAGACGTCTAAAGGAGGCAAACTATGTAATGTAATGTTAATTTATACGTTAATATCGATAATTTCCACCTCTACTAGTTTTATGTCCTGTTATGTTTTCAATCTTTTGCGTTATTTTGCCGGTTATTAGCCATAGACATAATAAAAATAGACTAGCCTAGTCTATTTTTATTATGTCTATGTTATTAACGTGCTCATCACTGTATAAAGTGTAAACCGAATTGCTATTTTAATCTCCGTATTATCTTCACGAAACAAATTAAAACGCAAAATCCTCTCACATAATAATTCATTAAATGTAGTGGTCTTCTACCATCGACATGTTTTTACGTCTGTTTGATTTTTTCTACTTCTCATTTCATTCTTCGTTAAATATGTATGTAATCTGTAATTTTCTTATTTTAATAAGTTATTCAATTTCAATTTTTTCTTTAGGTGCTGGGAGGAACGTCAACAATCAATGGTATGATGTATATTCGAGGATCTCGAAAGGATTACGATGACTGGGCAGCAATGGGTAACGAAGGCTGGAGCTACAACGAGGTTTTACCACATTTTCTCAAAAGTGAAGATAATAAACAGATGGACCAAGTAGATATAGGGTACCACAACCAAGGGGGATTACTGACAGTATCCCAATTCCCATATCATCCACCACTGTCAAAATCGATCCTAAAAGCTGCGCAAGAATTAGGTTAAGTTTATTTAGATTTTGATTTAATATTTAAACATAGTATTTTTAACTTAATTAGATGTACCAGGTGTCCACTTATATTTTCCCCCATTTTAAACGGTTCAAGATAGAAATATGCGGTTTTCGCTGAAATGTTTTATTTTAGTAAAAGTTTTGTTTCAATGGATCGAATTTTTTATATCGCTTTAAAAAAATGCCGGATTTAAAAAAAAAACGTTGTTGACTTTTTTTAATGAAACACCCAGTATATTATTTTGTAAATTTAAAGAACGGTCATTCACCTATCCAGCGATATTATAAAGTTTTTTAAAATCGGTTGTCAAATGACTGAGTAATTAATTTTTAAAATGAGTGATGCAATGTGGAAATCACATACATAATAACAAAATTTCAATTTGCTTATTTGTTCATAATTTTGTTATTTAGTTATGTGAGTTCCACGTTGCAATTCTCATTTTAAAAATTAATTACTCAGTCATTTGACAATCGATTTTAAAAAACTTTGTATGGCTGGATAGGTGAATGACCGTTCTTTCAATTTACGAAAAATATACTGGGTGTTCCATTAAAAAAAGTCAACAAGTTTCTTTTCGTAATTGAAAGCGATATAAAAAATCCAATCCATTCAAACAAAACTTTTACTAAAATAAAACATTTCAGCGAATACCGCATATTTTCTATATTGAGCCTTTTAGAAGTTACAAGCAGTTAAAATGGGGCAAAATATAAGTGGACACCCGGTATTTTATGATGACAAACAAACTGAATAAAATTATAATATTAGCAGAAGGAAAACAAGGTTTTATGTCGGGAAGATCATGTACCGAGGCAATATTTATAATAACGCAGGTTCAAGAGAAATCATTAGAATACAACAAACCGGCATATTTATGGTTCGTGGATCTTAAGAAGGAATTTGACAGGGTCAAATTTAAAGACGTTATCCATTTATTGTACGCAAGAGAGGAACGCATTATATCTAGGAGTAATTAAAACGATCGAAAATATCTACAAGAACAACACAATAAAAGTAAGAGTAGAAGAAGAACTAACTGACCCAGCTGAATCTGGCAATGGACAGAGAGACTCCATGATTTCTCTGTTGTTCCACTTGATCATGAATAAGATAATAAAAAAATGTAAGAACTAAAAAAGGATACCACAAAGATGAGAATCTATAAAACCTTAATTCGACCAATAGCATGCTATAGCAGTGAAGCATGGGTCCTGAAAGAAACATCCAAAAACAAACTAGACACATTAGAAAGGAAAGACTGACGAGAATACGAGGACCTGTGAGGGAAAACGGAATCTTCAGAAGTCGATACAACAACGAGCTTTATCAACTTTATAAGGAAACACCCTTTTCAGACTTCATTAGAATACAAAGATTGCAATCGGCCGGACATGGACATGTAATAAGAATGGAGAGGATAGGCTACCAAAAAGTGCACTAAATGCTGGAATGCAGGGAAAGAGACCGGTTGGAAAGCCAAGAAAGCGTTGGGAAGACACAGTAAACAGCGACGCACAAGCCCTTTTAGGAGTCCGTGTATGGAGAAGAGCAGTCACAGACAAGCAAAGGTGGAGGCAAAAAATAAAGGATGCCAAGGCTCAATTTGGGCTGTAGTGCCGTAGAAGAAGAAGAAAAAGGATACCAAATGGGAGAAAAACAACTTAAAATAATCTGCTATGCAGAATACGCAATACTAACCTCTCAAAGTGAAGATGATTTACGCTGCACTAATTTAATATAATCGCTATAAAATTTAACATGTTAATCTAGGAATAATTAAAACGATCGAAAACATCTACCAGAACAACACAATAAAAGTAAAAGTAGAAGAAGAAGCAACTGGCCCAATTGAAGCTGGCAATGGACAGGGAGACTCCCGGATTCCTCTATTGTTCCACTTGATCATGAATGAAATAATAAAAGAATGTAAGAACTAAAAAAGGATATAGATATAGATAAAAAGAACTTAGAAAGGATAAAATAATCTGCTATGCAGAATACGCAATACTAACCTCTCAAAGTGAAGATGATTTACAACGTGTGCTGCACAAATTTAATATAATCGCTAGAACATTTAACATGTTATTTCCCCAAAAAAAGACCAAATGCATGGTTATAACAGCAAATCTTATTAGATGTAAATCAGAGCTGGAGGGTCAGATAATAGAACGAGTCATGGAGTTTAAATACCTAGTCATCACACTGTCTAGGTACAGAAAACTCGAAACAGAAGTGTAAGATCAAGTAAATAAAGCAAACAGAGCCGCAGGTTGCCTGAATGAAACAATATGGAGAAAGAAAAATATCTGAAAATCAGTGAAAGGCAGAATGTACAAAGCAGTCATCAAACCAATAATGACATACGCGGTAAAAACACGACTTGATGCAGAAAGCAAAAAAGAATGCAGAAACAGCTGAGATGAAAACCCTTCAAAAAATCGATGGTAAAACACTATGGGATAGAGCTAGAAGTGCAGATATACGACGATGCTAGGTGGATAAAATAAATAACTGGTGGCACATTGAAAAACAAACAGAGTCATTTACACAAAAAGAAGAAGAAGAAGAAGATAAATGTAGTTTACTTTTATCAGACAAAAACATCACTGGGAAAATTTTGGTTTGGGAAACAGAAACCAGCGTGGTACTTAGTTTCCTGCTGGAAAGAAAAATCTATTTCACATGAACAGCTTCGTCTATAAAAAAAAAGAGAAAAGACAATTGTTTTGACAGATTTTACAAATAATGTTAAGATTGCTTTTATATCCTCTTTTCTAGTCCACTAAAATGTTTCATTTTATAAGCCTAACCTTGCATTTGTTAGACGAGTCAATTTTATTTCTTTATTGTGTAGGGGGGATCAGTAGAAGCTTAAGTTCGGGTCGCCACCCTTGTCCCCCGGCCGCCATCTTGGAAATTGGGTGCAAAGGGGTTTCGCGCTATATCTCGTAAACTACCAGCCCTTTGGAAAATCTAATTAAACATAAAATGTAGCCAATTTAATTTTATACAATTTTGTTTCTATTACTTTTTATCGTCAAGTGACCAACAAAAAAGATGTAAACAAAAATATGTAAAAATTTTTTAGCAAGTTTCCTTTTGGAGGTTATAACTTTTTTTCAGTTCATTTTAAAATAAAATAACATTATAGCAATTTTGTAGTTTTTCAGCGAACAATTTCAACTATAAAGTTGTTTAATTCTATTTATTTATACAGGTTTTACAGCGCTCCAAACTTGACCAGATTCTCGAATGCTCATAGGGATACAATAAAAACAAAAGCTAGGCTTACTCTTCTATCTATATATATTTTTTATTCATACAATTTATTATGATTTTAACATTCCTATGCTATTATTAATCTGTTTTTGACCTTTCTCCCCACTATAAAACTTATAACCCTAAGCATATATAGAAAATGCCCAAAAAGTTGTTTAAGGACAAATTCGCCGGTTCAGAAGAAGAATGACGCAATCGCAAAATGCAAAATTCTTAAGAAGAGCAAAAAACAATTTTTGATATCAAAATCATAAAGTATAATCAAAATTAGCCATTCACCACACCGTGGTCAGGATCTCGAGATTTAAGCGTTTTTTCGGTTGTGCTGCTTGTCTATGAAGTAACATAACTTTTTTCCTATTGTATATTTTGACTTAAAATTTTCCAAAAAACTTCGTCATGAATATTTTATTGTTGTGTTGGTTAAAATTATAAACTAAAAAGTTTGTCACTAAACTTTTTTAAGTAAACATGAAACTAACGAAATATGATGACAAAATGTTTAAAAATTAACAACTCCTTTTTTAATGTGTTGAAACATTTTGGACAAATTTCATTGTTATCTACATCCTTCAGAGATGACACATCAAAATTTTCAAAAGGAAATATTTACAGCGACCAAAGATACAGCGAGGTCAATTTGAAAAATCATCAAAATTGATTTTTGGCATTTTTGCATAAAATTTGATTTTTTAATATGTTCCACCAACTCTAGATAAAAATAAACTTCATATTCGGATTCAGCGACCTCGAGAACATAAAATAGATAAAAAATAGTCATTCGCCTTAAATTTGATTTTCGTGGTCAAAATAACGGTCGATGCCGCTCGCCTAATATATGCATAGAAAAATATTGTTTTTATTGTATTCCTATGAGAATTCGAGAATTTGGTCAAGTTTGGAGCGCTGTACAACCTAGATATTAAATAAGATTAAACAACTTTTTAGTGAAAATTGTTCATTGAAAAATCCTCTAGAAAATCGCTATGATGTTATTTTATTGTGAAATAAACGGAAAAAAAGTTATAACCTCCAAAAGGACACTTCTTACAAAATTTTCTCTTATTTTTGTTTATAACTTTTTTGTTGGTCACTTGACGATAAAAAGTAATAAATATAAAATTGTAGAAAATTTAATTTGCTACATTTTATGTGTAATTAAATTTTCTGTAGGATTACTAGTTTAGGAGGTACAGCGCGGAAGCCATTTGCACCCCTTTTCCAATATGGCGGCCGGGGGACAAGGGTGGCGACCACAAAAACTTGAACTGAAGCTTCTACTGAACCCCCTACACATTAAAAAAATAAAATTGACTTCTCTAAGAAATGCAACCCTAAATGTAACATTTCAATGGACTATTCATCATATTTTAAAACGTATTATCCTATTCCTGACGAAGACAAACTCACTGACCCAAAAATTATAATAAAATATATTTACTAAAAACACCAATATATCCTTTTCACACTTTATTTGCACTGATACATACATAACTTGAAAGATTTAGTAACTAACTTGAGACTGTCATGTGTGCGTACTTCATACTGTGGCCTTTAAAAATTCACTCCCAACATTTTTCCCAATCGCGCCTAAAGAAGTATAACTTCAAAAAACTATACGCATTAGGAATGTTACTGAACGTTTGATTTTTTTTTAATTAATATCATATTTTAACTCATTATACGTTTTTAGGTTACCCAATAAGAGATCTTAACGGCAGATATCATTCCGGTTTTGCAATTGCTCAAACTACCAATAGAAACGGATCAAGAATGAGCACAGCTAAAGCGTTCTTAAGACCTTTTGTTGGTAGAAAAAATTTGCATATTCTTTTGAATGCTACAGTCACTAAAGTATTAGTAAACAGTAAAACCAAAGAAGCGTATGGTGTAGAACTTTTACGCGCAGGAGTCAAAAGTTCTATTTATGCCAGTAAAGAAGTAATAATATCAGGAGGTAAATATTTTATTTTTTATGCTTAATTATTATGCATACTGTGTATTATGGAATATTCTTCATTTTTTCTTTCTTGGCTCTACAACTCTGAGTGAGTCATGGCCGCGTTCACTATTTTACTCAACTTTTGCCGGTTTTGTGTAGCAATATCCCATTGTTGCACCCCCATCTTGCACAAATCACTTTTTTAGTGCATCCTTTCATCTTTTTCTTGGGCGACCAACTGTTCTCTTACCGTAGGGCTTTTCACAGAAAGCTGTAATTAGTAGTATTTCATCATTCACTTTCAGTTCATGTCCTGCCCATCTTATACGATTTGTCTTAATGTATCGTACTGATTTGTTGTCTGCATAGAGTTATTGTAGTTCCTGGTTATATTTTCGTCTCCAATCTCCTGTTATATCGTCTTTACAAGGCCGAAACGTTGTCAGGAGAATCTGTCGTTCTAACGTTCTCTCTGGTTCCGTTTCCACGTCTCACTTTCATATGTTATTAGGGAGAATTATAGTTTTATATTCCTTTGTTTTAGCTGTCTTTGAGAGCAATTTTGATATGATTCTACCTGCTATATCTTTTTCATAACTGTTTCGGGTGTTATCACTTGAATTCTTTGATAACTTCGAAATTGTATTCATTTATTGAAATGTTAGGTGTAATTCTTAGTCTAATATTTTTGGTAACTACCGAGTGGTTGGTCTAATCTTCAGTCACCTTAAGACTACTTTCCATGCCGCCGCTATCAACAAGGGTAAAAATTTGTTTCGAACCTCTGGTGAATTGTGCAATCGTATCGACATCGTCAGTAAAAGCTAACAGCACTTCGCTTCCTTGGTATCCAAGTCATTTGTTAATTCTGGTTCTGCTTTCCTAACTACGTGTTCTAAAGCGAATTTGGATAACAAAGGAAAAAAGTGGATTGACTTATGTTAGACCCGTTTCGATTTGAAACTCATCTGACCTACTGCTCCCAATTATTCTGACAAGTGCACATGTTCTTGTTCTGCACACACATCTGGGCCAATCCTGACAGATTTCTGGGACTCTCATTTTCACCATTACCTTTCCGCAGTGTATACCTGTTTACAGGATAATACACTTGTTCTTCTTCTTCTTAAAATGCCATCTCCGCAATAGAGGTTGGCTACTACAATCGCAAACTATTCTCTGTCTTCAGCTGTTCTTATTAGCTGTTCAAAATTTAGCCCTGTCCATTGTCGGATGTTTCTGAGCCACCATAGTCTTTTTCTTCCTGGTCCTCTCCTTCTCTTGATCTTTCCTTTCACTATAAGTTGAGCATATTGGTACTTATTATTTCTCAGTGAAGGAATGAAAATAAATTTAGCAAAGACCAAAACTCTACTTATATCCAAGACACCCAGAGAAATCCATATAAACCTAGACGGAAATTTAGTAGAACAAGTGGAGGATTTTGTAATAGATGGAAAAGGAAAAATGCAAAAAGAGCTGAACAACAGAATTGCTAAAACATCACGACTATATCACTCCCTGAATTCAGGTTTCATTAGCAAAAGAGAAATTAGCAAGAAAACAAAAGTGTCAGTATATAAGACAATATACCTCCCTACTTTGTTATATGGAAGTGAAACATGGACACTAACTGAACGGGAGAAGAGCAAGATACAATCTTCTGAAATGAAGTATTTAAGAAGAGTAGAAGGAGTTACGCTAATGAACAAAGTAAAAAATGAAACGATAAGAAACAACCTAGATGTTGAGAGTGCCAACAAAGCAATAGAAAGATCGCAACTAAGATGGTTCGGTCATTTAAATAGGTTAGATCCACATAGACAAGTCAAGGTAGTTTGGGAAGCAAAGGGAATTGGTACAAGGAGAAGAGAAAGACCGTGTCAACAATGGAACGATGCTGTGGGAAAATCATTACAAAGCAGAAAACTCACATGGGAGGAAGCCAAGAGAAGGACATCCAACAAAAAACTTTGGAGAGAGATGATTAGGAAGAAGAAGCAGATTTCTCGACACCTCACGGTAAAAGAGAACCGGATTATATATAATATATATATTTCTCAGTGTGTGGCCTAGGTATGATGTTTTTCTAACTTTCACTGTGTTGAAAAGTTCTCTTGCCTTGCCTATTCTATGCAGCACTTCTTCGTTTGAGGTATGCGATGTCCACGAAATTTTGAGAATTGTCCGGTAGATCCACATTTCAAAGGCCTCCAACTTATTTACGGTTGATATTTTAAGGGTTCATGTCTTAACTGCATAGAGAAGAGTCGACCAAACGTAGCATTTGGATAAACGTAGTCGAATTTCGAGTTTTATTCGAGAATCAAAAAGCAGTTTTTTGATTTTCTCGAAAGATTTTGTGGCCTGTTCTATTCTATATCTTATTTCTAGATCAGGATTTAGGTTGCTATCGATCCAACATCCCAAGTACTTAAATCTATTGGCTGGTTCTAAAATGTGCCCATTTATTGTGCAAGGTTGAGGTACGTTTTGGTTTTTTGGATCGACATCACTTTAGTTTTTTTAATGTTTATTTTCATACCAAATTGCTCACAAGTCGAGTTGGTCTTGTCGATGAGTCGTTGTAGACCCAAGTCGGAATCCGCAATCAACACCGTATCATCGGCGTATCTGATGCTGTTGATATTTACGTCATTCGCCTTGACTCCATCCTTGGAGTCCTCCAGTGCCTCTTTAAATAGAAACTCGGAGTAAAGATTAAACAGCAGAGGCGACAGAATACATCCCTGTCCAACTCCCCTCCTAATTTCTACTTCTGCGGATGTGGAACCTTCGATCCTAACTCTGGCGTTTTGGTTCCAGTACACGTTCTTTAGTAAATTGATGTCTTTTCCATCTAAACCGACTTCTTGCAAACGTTCTAATAGTAGGTCGTGTCTTACTCTATCAAATGCTTTTTCGAGGTCTATAAAGCATATAAATATATCTTTCTGTTGGTCGTAGCATTTTTGCGCGAGTACTAGTAAATTGAAGAGGGCTTCTCTCGTTCCCATGCCGGCTCTGAATCCAAACTGATCGTCTCCGATGATTGTTTCTCACTTTCTATAGATACGATTATGTACGACTTTTAATAGGACTTTTACTGCATGAGGCTCATAAAGCTTATCAGACGGAACTCATTGCAGTGTTGTGGGTTTGGCTTTTTCGGTAGTGGGATGAATATTGACTCTAGCTACTCTTAGGGTATTTTACCTGTATTATAAACGCGATTGAATAAAAGGACAATCACTTTTTCACAATATACAAAGATTTGATGTACATCTTTGTTGTTTTCCCAACTATTTCCTAAAATTTTGCGTAAGATAAAGATCTGGTCTATTGTTGACCTTTCTGGTCGAAAGCTACACTGGTACTCACCTTTTATTTTTTCTGCGTACGGAATTAATCTTCTCAGTAGAATAATCGACATAACTTTCTGGGTTGTATGATCTGATGAGATTCTTGTATAGTTCTTACATACATGTTTATCGCCATTTTGTGTGCGGGTATTATGTGGCTTTCACGCCACTCTATAGACAGTTCTTCTCTTTGCCATATTTCATTTATAAGCTGATGTATTTCTACATGAAGTTGTTTTCCTTCTTGTTAGGGTGCCTGTCCATTGCGAACGTTAACCATCATTCTGGCTATGATGATTTTGTTGGTTGCTATACGGAATAGTTGTGTTGAGGTCTTTATATACTATGATTTCAGGTTAGCAAGCCAGGATATTCTTCTTCGTCCTGGGCCCATTTTTCTTTCAATTTGACCTTGCAAAATGCATTGGAGTAGCTCGTATTTGCTTGATTTCTCATTATATGTCCAAAGTACTGCAGCTTACGGCCCTTTACGATGTTGACCAAATTTGCGGTTGTGTTCATCCTCCGTAGCACTTCTTCTTTGTTGACTTTGTCTGTCCATGGTATCTTTCGAATCCTTCTGTACAACCTTAGCTCAAAAGTCTGAAGCTGTAAAAAAGTTTCCGCCTTTAACATCCACGTTTCTACTCCGTATAGAAGCACTGGGTACACGTAAAGTTTTAAGGAGCCTTATTTTTGTTTCTAGGGTGAGGTCATGGCTCTTGAACACATAGCTCATAGTCAAGAATGCAGTTCCTTTCCGATGCAGAATGCCTTTTCGATGCGACATTTATCTCTTGGGTATTGTCCCACGACTCATTGCTTATAGTTCCCAAGTAGTTGTATTATGAGACACGTTCAATTCTCATTTGGTTCACATACAGTTTTGCTCCAGTTATGTTTTCCTTGGTGATGATCATTAGCGTGGTTTTGCTGGTTGTTATATCCAGTACATCTACTTGTTTCCGTTATTTTGTTCATTAAGTTTTGCATCCCGTCTATGGTATTGGGAGTTGTTTTCCCCTTTCTTAATTAGTTTTCCATGGTGTTAAGACTTTTTAATATTTTTGAACACATCCCGTATACACGGCCGGGATATATTTTTCCCACCACCCTTCGATGTCACCATAGCGAGGCGATCAGGGTACCAGAACTCAAGGGAGGATTGTACCACAGCACAACCCCACAGGCAATGTAACAGGGATATTCAAGGTCAACGCACGTTTGCTAGTTCGCTCCCTTGCACGGGATGGCACTACTAGTCTCATTTCTGCAGGTTTCTGCACGTTGTTCGTTCGCTCGTTCTGTCACTTTCGTTGTCAGTTTTCATTTCCTTGAGAAAAATACGACGCCATATTTATTTGTTTTATTTTTTCATAAATAGCGTTTAAATAGTGCAAAATAGTGCATCCAACAACAAAAAGTGTAAAGTGAATTACAACAGTTGTATTTTATTCCAAATGTATACAATTTTGGTGTGGTTTAAACTGATGAATAAATAATATTGTGTAAATATATTTACACAATATTATATATATTATGTGTAATAAGGTAGTTGTGTTTAAAGTTTTTACATTGATCATTGATAACAAACATATTTTATGAACATACATATAAAATAAAGATTGTATTCTATGTTTTATTCTTTAATTTTTTAACCACTTTGGCATTTTAATGTAATGGAAAATAAATATAACCTCAAAATAACACAAGAAAATCCAAATAGTATACGAATTATAAACGTTGATTGATAAATACATACAGGTATATTTTTATCAATCAACGATATAAATATTATCGTATAGGATAAGGATTTTGTTTTCTTTTGTTATTTTAAGGTTATATTGATTATCCTTTACAATAAAATGAGTTCTCAATCCCAGTTAATTTTACAGGTCTTTTGAATGTACGGCCATATGGCGTATAGTTACGCTCCCGACCACTGGCTGATGCGACAATCGTCGTTTCACTCGTTAACACGGAAGTATTTTGTATAAGTGTTCATTTTCAATACAGCTTAGTAAAAGGGATTTGTCTTTTTTTTGTTCATAACGTTAAATTCTAATAACATTGCACAACAACCTACACATGGATTCAATCTGGGACCAATGCCTTGTTATTTCTTAGTGCCAATAGTGTTGCCTTTACTTCCACAAGTGCTTGTAACACTCTTAAGGGTTCTGATAAATGGTTCAGTTTTTTGTTTGCTCATCAGTGTTTAACAATTGTTTAAAATACTCTCTCCATTGTCGGTTTACCTATGTCCGTATTCTCAGTAAGCAGTTTTCCCCTATCATATTTTATGAATTCCAAACTATTTACCTTATTGCCATTTAGTGTTTGTCTTTGACCGTTTCCTTCAGAATATTAGAATTATTAGAACATTAATGTTTTCTTTTTTTTTAATTAGGAGCTGTAAATTCGCCACAGATCCTCCTCCTTTCTGGGATAGGACCAAGGGAAGAGCTTAAAAAGGTCAAAGTCCCCGTGGTTCATGACCTACCCGGCGTAGGTAAAAACCTTCAGAACCATGTAGCCTTCTTCATAAATTTCTTCCTTAATGATACCAATACGACTCCATTAAATTGGGCTACTGCGATGGAATATTTATTATTTAGAGATGGTCTAATGAGCGGGACAGGTAAGTAGGTAGCATAATACAATAATGCAAAAGATGGAAAACATAATACATTGTGAAATATAAAAAGAGATGAAACTAGTAAATGTGGGAAATTATCGATAGAAAACTATAAATTAACATTATACTATATAGTTTCCCACCTTTTCACGTCTCAGACAGGAGTATTTTATAAAATGCTCCTGTCACAGTGACAGTTATCATACTCGTCCGATATGTCTAAAGGTGGGAGACTATGTAATGTATAATTTTTGTAATGTATAATAACGTAATAATTTATACGTTTATATCGATAATTTCTGCCTTTATTAGTTTCATCTCTTTTTACTTCACAATGTATTATGTTTTCCATCTTTTGCGTTATTTTGCCGGTTATTAGCGCGCTCATCACTATACATACTATACAGTGATGAGCGCGCTAGTAACAGACAAAATAACGCAAAAGATGGAAACATAATACATTGTAAAGTAAAAAGAGATTAAACCAATAGAGGTGGAAATTATCGATATAATTTATATAAGTTGTTTACGTATTCTCCAAGGGGATCTACCTGTTTTATAAAATGATCTCTTGTTTACATAATCTCACACGACGATCAGTAGCACCCCGCTGCCACCCCTATAATGTACGGGTGTACTCGTGTTAGTGTCTAATTTTATTTCCCCCATACTATTTTGAATTTAACTGACTTTAGTAATCACATAAAATAAAATAACATGGGACAAAATTTAATTATTGTCTTTTAGGTATTTCTGAAGTAACAGGCTTTATCAATACTAAATACCAAGACCCAATGGAAGAGCATCCAGATATTCAATACTTCTTTGGCGGCTTCTTGGCGAGTTGCGCTAGGACAGGACAAGTAGGAGAAAGAACTGATAATAGTTCGAGATCGATGCAGATTATTCCAACAGTTATTCATCCGAAAAGTAGAGGTGTGTATAACTAAACCTTCAATGCATCATAATAATGTGCATTCGTAGCTAGGATATATATTATTTATCTTAGTGTAGCAGAAAACTATATACTGTTCTCATAATATTTCTCTTTCTCTCTCTCTCTCTCTCTTTCTCTCTCTCTCTATCTCTCTCTATCTCTCTCTATCTCTCTATCTCTCTCTCTATCTATCTATCTCCCTTGTAGTTTCCCCATTAGTGAGAATGGTGATTTTCTCCAATACTCCTAACTATTTTCTCCATTGGTCTCTGTCTACAGGTTCTCTAGAGTTTCGTAGAATGGGTAGCTAAATTCTTACTTTGATCGAACACCACGACGTTATTTCCAAGTTACCGCCATATTTTATAATCTTTCCAAGTTATCACCTCCTCTGCGAACCACGTGACCAAAGAACTGTAGAATTAGCCTCAAACATGTTGTAGACCGCCTAAGAACACGACATTGATTGGCTTCAGAGGCGTAGCTACCGCCGTATCAGCCGTATCGATTATACAATTAATGTTTAAACTTTTTTACCATACAAAAATTTTGAAATGAAATTCGTCCAATACTACCTACATACATAAATTTTATTAATTATTCTAAAATATATCGAAGTTGATAATCTATAAGGCTAATATTATACTTCCTATACATACAGATTATTTTTAAGATATTTTAAAAGTATCTACTTACAAGTATGTGTTAAGAATGTACTTATAAGTATGTGCTAAGAATATTCGATAAAGGTATATTCTAAGAATAAACTTTTACGAATATTCCGAGATACTACGTACACGAATGTACTCAGTATATTCGGTACGAGAATATACTTTAAAGTATATGCAAAGAACATGAAATTTAGAATGTTTTTTAAAGTTACGCATATACTAGAAAGAATATACTCCGACGAATATTGGTAGTATATGCTTAGAACATGATGCGAACATCATTGTTATGTGGGGGAAAGATAGATGGCAGAAGAAGCATCGGAAGAAGATGAATTTCATGGCTGAAGAACCTGAGAGAATGGTTTGGATCAGCTCAAAACAACTATTTAGAGCTACTGCCTCAAAAATTTAAATGGCTATGATGATTGCCAACCTCCGTAGCGGAGATGACACCTGAAGAAGAGAAGAAGAAATTGTACCCAAAAATGTTTTTGGGTACAATTGTACCCAAAAATATTTAAATTGATTCCTTTCTTATTCTGTTAATATTTTCACGTACATCGAAGTACCCCAACAAGTATTTACTCTGATCCATGACCATAGTTTACAGTGTTCCTATATATACCCCCGTAAGAATAGATATATTGTTTTTTATTATTTCTGTGTACCAGTGGTATATTCTGTTATTGTTGTTTGTTGATAAATTATATGATCTTCTTAAAGAGCATTTTAATAACATACTTAATATACTTTACAGGTTCACTTAGATTAAAAGATAACAACCCGTTGAGCCATCCTTTAATATTCGCCAATTACTTTACACATCCTGATGACATCAAGGTGATGATAGAAGGAATCAAAGTCGCACTAAGGCTATCCGAGACTAAAGGTCAGTTTATTTGGACAAATTTTTATCCATTTTAATTATGATGTATATTTTTAATCAGCTCTTCGAAAATATGGTCTACAGCTCGATAAAACGCCAGTACCTGGATGCCAAAAGTTCTCTTTTGGTTCTGATAATTACTGGGAATGCGCCGTTAAGCAGCGCACAGGTCCAGAAAACCATCAAGTAGGAAGTTGTAAGATGGGCCCACCAACAGATCCACTAGCTGTTGTTAATCCAAAATTGCAGGTACGATTGTTGATGTGATACTAAATAATTATGTAACCTTTAAGCATGCGCATCTTCATGTTGATAATTAAAGTTCTACTGCAAAACAATTGTTTCGTTTTCTTAAATGAGCGACGTGCGATTTCAATTCTGGTTGTTAGCTCCTTTGCAAAATCACTATGCTCATTCATCTTTATCATCATCAACCCGTATTCGTCCACTGCTGGATATAGGTCTCCCTCAGCTCTTTTCATCTTTCTCTGTTTTGTGCGGCTTGCATCCAGTTGTCGACAATACGCTTCAGATCGTCAGCTCATCTGGTTGGTGGTCGTCTTCTACTCCGTAGTGCTTCTTCTCGTGGTCTCCACTCTACAATACGTTTTGTCCATCGGTTGTCTGACAATCTGGCGACGTGTCCTACCCAATTCCTACGCGATTCTTTCGACGGCGTCCGTGGTTTTTGTTCCACGACGTATTTCTTCGTTTGGGATTCGATCCCTTAGGGAGACACCAAACATCTGGCGCTCCATAGCCCTCTGAGTTATCATTTTATCTTTTGTTTATTTGTTTTTATGTATTCTTCTTTCGTCCATCTTTTCGAGAATTTCTTGTGTCTTCCATTCTTGTTTGGCAGCTTTTGTAAATGTTAATGTTTTCCGTCCCACAGTCTCTATTGTGTTCTTAATATTTTTCCATTTTGTTTCAATATCTGTAGTGTTCTTATTTTGTTGTTTTATTTCTTGGATACTCTGATTTATTTTATTTCGAGTTTCTTGGTATGTATTTGGTTCTCTTAGTTTATCAATGTATATTTGTGGTCTAGATCTTTTCATTAATGGTTTTCTCAATCTTACATTCATATTTGCTACTACTGGGTTGTGGTCCGAGTTTACATCTGCTCCAGGGCAAGTCTTCACTATTGTAATAGAGTTCTTGTACCTGTTCCTTATCAAGATGTAATCTATCTGATTTCTTATAATTATATCTTTGTTTTCTCCAGGAGCTTTCCACGTGTAGAGCCGGCGACTTGGTAATTTAAACATTGTATTCATAACTACCAGTTCTTCTGTTTGGCACATCTGAATTAGTTTTTCACCACGCTCATTTCGCTCTCCCAATCCATATATTCCAACACAACACTCCACACTTCCTCTGCCCACTTTGGCAATGAAGTCACCCATTAGTATCAGAACTTCAACGTTTTTTTGTTGTTTTCATTATTGTTTCCAATTGCTCGTAGAAGTCTTCTATTTCTTGTTCATCCTTGTCAGCTGTTGGTGCATATACTTGAATAACATTCATTTTCCCCATATTGGTGTTAATTTGTAGCATTATAATGCGATTCGGAAGCAGGGTGACACCAGGTACGGATTTATCTCTTTCCTTGTTTACCATTATTGCCACACCATATCGAAAGAATACATTGGACTGCTTTTAGCTATAGAAACGTAAACACTGGTATGCGGTACGTGATACCGCGAAAACTTTACATCAACGTAGCTCAAAGACTAAACCATACTAAAACTGCTACAGTTGAGAGCAGATACAATTATACACCACTGAAAGGTCCACAGATGGTGTTCTAGAAATCTTTTGTAAAACACGTTTTCTATCTATCAGCGAGGTTCCTACAGCCTCTGCCGCTTCTCGCATTTCGACCGCCATCGTTTTCTGTCCATCCATTCGTCTTCTTTGATGGCTCTATCTTTCATGATGTGCCGTACATTTTCTTCCCAGGCAACTGAAGGTCTTCCCCTTCTTCTTCTTTGGTGTGGTATGTAATTTAAAGCTTTCTTTGGCCATCTATCTTCATTCATTCGTTTCACGTGACCATACCACACTAGTTGTCTAGTTTCCATTTTATCTACACTGGAATATACAGTATGTGTCCTCCTTCTAATATCTTCATTCCTGATGTGATCTTTTTTAGATATACCACACGCTCTCCTTAGATAATCCATTTCTACTACTTCTATTCTTTTCCTATTTTTTTTTGTCATGTGCCAAACTTCTGCCCCATAAGTCATAATAGGCGCTACCAAGGTACGATAGATTGTCAATTTCGTTTCTTGCCTTATATCTTTAGACCACAGTAGAGAGCTCAGAATGTTTACCGCTTTTTTGCCCTGCTGCGTTCTCTTTTCGATGTCTCTTTGGTAGTGCCTTCTTTAGATATTATAGATCCGAGATATTTATATTCATTACATCTTTTCGTGGTTCTAATTTCTAACTCTGGATCTTCTTCATCATCCCCTATTTTAAGATACTCTGTCTTTGACATATTCATATTAAGGCCCCATTTTTCATATTCTTTCTCTAGTTTTCTAAACATGTAGTCCATGTCTTCCTCATCATCCGCTACGACTACCTGATCATCTGCAAAAAACAAAGTTGTTAGACATTTACCACTGCCTATGTCTATTCCCATTCCGGATACTTGTTTCCTCCACTGCTCTAGCGATGATTGAATATATATTTTAAATAAAGTCGGAGACAGACAACATCCTTGTTTAAGCCCCTTTGATATAGGGAATGATTCAGATATAAAGTTTCCTTCTTTAACGACACTTCTTGCATTTTTGTATATATTTGCGATAGCATCCACATACTCTCTACTGAGACCTACCTTCGTCAATGTTTGATACAGTTCTTTCAAAGGTACCGTATCGTATGCCTTCTCCAAATCTACAAACAATAGGTGGGTAGATAGATTCCTTGTCTTCCGTTTTTCTATTACCTGCTGCAGAACGAATATATTATCAGTGCACGATCTTCCTGCACGAAATCCACTTTGTTCTTCCATGTCTTCGTATTCTGATTCTATTCTTTTCTTTATTATTCGACCGTACAACCTCCCTACTGAGCTGGTAACAGTTATTCCTCTATAATTAGAGCATATGCGTTTATCCCCTTTCTTGAATACTGAGCTGATGTATCCAACATTCCAATCATCAGGGATATTTTGTCCTTTTAAGAATTTATTAAATAGTTGAACCAACATCTCATGTAATGTGTTTGGTCCGTACTTTACCAACTCAATTGAGATGTCTCCAGGTCCTGCTGCTTTGCCGTTTTTAGATCTTTTGAGGGCTTCGCTTAACTCTCCGGTTGTTATCTCAACTATTTGTGTATGTTCGGCTAATTCTTCCATTTCGATCTCTTGGAATTTACATCTATCTTCTGTCAGTAAAATTTCATAATGATGTTACCACTGTTTAAGATCTATTAACTTTATGTTAGATTTTTCCTTTCCTTCCCTCTGGAGAGACTTTATTACCTTCCACGCTTGCCCAACTCTTGTTCCACCCATATACCTATCCACTTCTGCGCATTTTCGGTCCCACATCTCATTTTTACTTTTCACTACTTCTCTTTTTACATCTCGATTTAATGCTGCATATCTCTTGTGATCTTCCTCCTTTCTTGTTGACATCCATTTCTGATAAGCAGTTTTCTTCTTGTTTACTACGTAACGTAGTTACACACGTTTTACAACACCGTTTTACGTTTTACGTAAACACGTTTTACAACAAAATATATCGCACCCTCAGTGCAAGACTGCAGTAACTCAAAATTTTATGAAAATGAAGTAATCATGGAATTCGATTGTAAACATGCATATCTATCCCCTGTAAAACTTTAGTAACTTTCAAATGCTTAATGGGCTAAATATTACAACAACAACAGTTTAAATATTTTGCGTTTTTGAACATAAGTTCCGTGCGCAAAACTGTTGTAACTCTAATGTAACAGAGTTACAACAGTTTTGCACGGAACATTGCAACGGATTCGATAACAAGCAATGAAAAAAGTAAGATATTTGTTATTTTAATATCTATATCTGTGGTGTTTAATTTTAATATACAGAGCGTCTACGTAATCCATTAACGGCTGAGACAATAAACAAAGATTTTCGAGACCAATCTATTCATGTAAATTTTATGTCCTTTGTGTAATACAGTAAAACCTGTCAATAACGGTCACTAAAAATGACAGAACTATTGGCCGATATAAAAAGGTGGCCGCTAATACCAGGTTTTGTAGTCCAAAAATTTTGGTTTGGGGAACTTTGAAGCTGGCCGGCTAGTTCAGGTGGCCGGTAACACAGGTTTTACTGTAACAGTAAATGTGTCTACGCTTTTTACAATTTTCTCCGTGCAAAACTTTTGTAACTTTGAAATTCTAATACTAAATGTGTAGTGATTAACAATTTTTTCCGTGCAAAAGTGTTGTAACTTTGAAACTCCTAATTTTTTTGCGTTAATATTATGTTATTTAAATTTCTATTTTTGGTTAATGTAATATAGGCTGAAAAGCATGCAAAATCATAATTAAATGTTAGTTTTTCTTAAAATTTGTATCTTATGTCACCGATATTAGCACGAAAATAAACAAAATCGTCTTTATCTCGAAACTTACTTATTTTGACTTACTGCAGTCTTGCACTGAGGGTGCGATATTTTCAGCAAGGTATGACATACCGTATGTCAGTGGTTAGGAGCTATACATTTCCGATATTTTTCCACCAATAATAGGTATAATATTTATTGTTATAATATGCATTATTATTTGGTGTCTTGGTAAAGATTTTTTTATTTAAAAAGAAAAAGTCGCATCCACCCGAAGGTTATTAGCGACATTTCTGTAACATGTGTAACAATATTAAATTTAACATTTGTAGCAATCAATCATTGTAACAATTAATAACAATTTGTGAACAATTATACATTTGTAACAATTAATTAAGTTAAAATTTGTGTTAACATATTTATACATTTTAAGTAACGTAATAAATTGCCCGGAACTAAATTTTTGTTGAGGAGTGCTTTCAGATTATTTGGCAAATTGTAAAACTGTCTTTAATTTACATATTTAGGATAGTCTATCAAGAAGTGCTCTATACTGTCTAATGTATTGCATGTTTCGCATTTTGGAGGTTCACTATTTGAGAAAGGATTGGCGTGAGTATACCTACAGTGTCCAAGTCGTGGACGTGTAATAATAGTTTGGCATCTTCTACTTCTGGCAGTGGACTTCCATGAAAAAAAAAATGTCACTTTTGATGGTTCTGAGTTTAGAACTAGAATCATTTCACTCCCGATTCCACGCAATTAACACCTTATATTTGAAATAAAATTTTAGATCGCCAGCGACACTCCGACACTTTGTTTCTGATACGTATTCCACTGAAGTAGAGACTTGAATTTTAATGTTGGCTTAATTGAGATGTGTCACTTTCCGCGTCCGATGCCTCACTGCCAAGATAATTGAAGACATCAGTGGATAAAGGTGTTATGTCACAGTTTTTTATTTCTGAGTAAATTATTAATAGAATACATTTTGATCTGGAACTTTTCTATTATGTTTTAGATGGAAACTTAAGGTGACATAACACCTCTATTCACTAAATCTAGTAGAAGTATATGTGACATGGCACCTTTATCACTCAAAACTCTTTTTAACTGTAATATTTTTAAAAATAGGGTCGAATTTAAAAGTTAAATCTATATCAGGGAAGTCCAAAAATAGCACTATCTCATTTTTTCATCAAATGTGACATGACACCTTTATCCACTTATGTCTTCAATTATGGATTTTTTCGTTATGGACGTGAATTTACGTCTTATGGATCTTTCCTTTAAATGGGGGTAAACTTGACTGAGCACATGGGACAAAGCTGATATTATGTCTGTGGTATATTCTTGAATCGTGCTTATAGGATCTGTTGATCCCGTGATATTCATTAGGAGCATGTTAAGTTGATCAAAGTTTAGAGGGAAAGGTAGAGGGTGATTTTCTACGAAGTTTTTAGCAGGGTCAAGTAAGAGAAAAAATTAGCATTCAGAAGTGCTTGCTGAGCTAATTTTAGCTTTGTTAGGTTTTGCTTGGACTTTAGGTGGTGGAAAAATGTTACATTCTTTTGAAGTTGGATCTGCTTCAGGTGAAATAATTTCATTAAAGTTACGTTTTGGTTGACTAATTATGTGACTGTCATTATTTGATGCATCTACTTTGTTCGGTATCACCGGGACATTAGAAATATACATTTGTTCACAATGAGAAGGATTTGTATCATTGAGTTCTTGCAAAGATATATTTGTTGCGCTGGATACCGATGTTTCATTGTTTTGATTGGGGATTAATTAAGCTAGTGATTCGGAGCACTGTGATGCAATGTGACCACACTTCTTGCAGCTAAAACAAACTAAACTGTCTTGAGAGATGAATAGTCTATATGGCGTGTTGTCAAAAACAAGAATAAATGATTCTGGAAGTGTTAGACTGTGAGGACTGATATAGATTTGTCTTCTAAAACTAAGAATGTGACTGTACTCAGGCATAGACGCACTAATTTTGAGGAATGTCATGGGAGAGACAGGACTATGCCGATTCTTTGTAACTTATTGATTAGCAAGTCGTGTGGTATTGTAGGACATACGTTGGAGAGCACAAGTCGTTCCGCTGGTGTTACTAACCTTCTTGCTCTGAAAATTTCACCTTGTATTTCTATTTGACCATGAATATTCATAAAATCAACCACCATGTGTTTATTGGATAAATACATACATATGCGATTATTAGATAATCTAGAAGAGAAGATTATATTTTTCGGTTGAATTTTATTTCCAAGTGGGAGAAGGTAGTCTTGAAGTTTGGTGTTTTCTAAGGCACTAAAAATAATTCCTTGCTCTTTGCAAGGGAACTGCATTTTCGAGGCTGCCAAAGAATATGATTGTGATGAATTTATTTGACTTTGATGGTCTTGAATTGTAGAACTGTTGTGTGATTGCATGTTTGAATTCGTTTCGATAAATGTTACGTGAAAAGTAAGTCCGACCCTGTACACCTGCTAAAACAGGTATATGAGTCTTTACTAAAAGTGGTTATTTTGCTGATAAAACTGGACTTGTTTATTGGCAACAATAACAAATAATTGTAATTAGCTGAATTTAATGTTAATTTAACTGGATGTTATGTGAAGAGTTGGTATTACACTTACAGTTTCTTTCAATATATCACTGATATTCAAAATTTATAACTTATATTAAACTTTGTAAAATTAAAAACATTCGGAGCTCACATTAAATACAACATTATATTTATCGATGCAGAACCGAGAATTTGATATTTTTACTATATTTACACTCCTTGGTAAAGATTGGAAACTTGGTTTTATTCAAGTTCATATTTAAGCTATAATGTAAACTGGCCGTGTAAACATTGTGAACTATTATCTGCAAATATTTAATATTCTCTGGTGTCGTTTTTATACCTCAAGTTATTAATTGGGGTTATAATAGAATACAAGTTAAATATCAGTGGAGTGATAATGAAACCTTGCCGTATCCCTTTTTTAATTTTGATGTTCTCCAATTGTATGTTATCTATTTTTATGCGCGATGTCTGGCTCTGATACTAGGATAATGATAGGATCTAATTTTTTGTAAACACGGTCGTGTATAATTTTTAAAAATAATCTCTGTTAAGTGCTCATTAATCTTACTGTTCCATGATCTTTACATTCTTTATCGCTGTTTTTTCTTAGGGATTGCAATAAAAGTAGAAATAGTTCAGCGGGCATCAGCAGCCTTTCCATTTTTCAAATTCTTGAACAATGCCTCTTCATTTATTAGCCTTTCAAGATGAATCTTGAAAGAGGCCTTCTATATAATATTTTTCCATGTTCGAATTTTTGTTTCGTTGTCGGCTGCTAGCTACCGTTGCCGTCAAATAGTTTATTTCCCTGTCTGGTCTGTAGCTTCCTGTGATTTCTATATTCTTCCTATGTATGTTCAACGGGTCGTGTAATTCTTGTCGATATTCTATTTCACAGCATTTCTCATTCAACCAATTTTCCTTTGCTCGTCTTATTTTCTTCTGTTTCTCTCTTTGAATCTTGACACATCTTGTGTTGTATACAGTTTTAATGATCCTTGTGTTATCTTCATCCTCTCTTCTCCATTAATTTAAGTATTTTGTCGGTCATCCAGTCCTTTTTGTTCTTTTCCTGTTTTTGACACTTGTCATTAGTCCATTCTTTCACGGTTTTTGCTCTAAATTTTAAAGAACCGCTTGGATTGACATGAAATTTGGCATACGCATAGCTTACATGTCAAAGAAAAAGTGATATTGTGCCGATGTGTGCTTTTCCCCTGGGGGTGACTTTCACCCCCTACTGGGGGTGAAAAAATATATGTCCAAAATAAGTCCGGAAATAGATAAACTGACTAATTTTAAGTAACTTTTGTTCTACAGAGCTTTTTCGCCAAGTCAACACTTTTCGAGTTATTTGCGAGTGAATATGTTCATTTTTCAACAAAATAACTACATTTTTAGACGGTTTTTCGCAAATAACTCAAAAAGTAAGTATGTTATGGAAAAAACGTTCGTAGCAAACATATAGCATATAAGAAAGTAAAAGACATGGTGTACGCGTTAGGTCTCTGGACCTCGTAGAACCAGAGTTATAGCCAATGAAAAATAGATTTACATTCACCAAATTTCAAATAGAATATTTCGAAGTGAAATATCCAAAAAATTAAGCAATTTTTGGGGAAAACCCATGATAACTTTTTAAAGTGTTTAAAAAAGCTTTATTTTTGTTTTAGTTTCTAGCATTAAATTTAAGCAAGTTACGCTCAAAATAAAGTTGGTCCCTTTTGTTTTGGCAAAAAAAATCGGGAAGACCACCCCCTAATTAGCAACGTAAATGAAATTAATCGTTACCGCTCCACAAATTATTTTACTTATGTTGTGTTTATATGATCTGTAAGTTTCATCGATTCAAAGTCCTTATTTTTAAAAAAATTTGGTTTTAAAGAAAAATATGTTTTTTTTTCAAATAACTTAAAAATTGTTAGAGATACCAAAAATCTCGAAAAACAAAAAAAGTTAGCGTTGTTTTTCTAAATATCATGTATATTTTTGTTTTTCTGTTACACAAAAATTGATTAAGATTTGGTGTTTCTAAATTTGCATACATTCGTGATCAGTGACTCGTTCAACCCTTTTTAACTACAGCCCTTTCAAAAATAAGGACTTTGAACCGATGAAACTTACAGATCCTATAAACAATACATACACGAGTCAAGAAACTTGTGAAGTCGTAACGATTAAGTTCATTTGAGATACTAATTAGGGGGTGATTTTCCTGATTTTTTTACCAAAAAAAAGTGACTAACTTTATTTTGAGCGTAACTTGTTTACTGTTGATGCTAGAATTTTTTTTATAAAACAAAAATGAAGCTTTTTTTTAAACACCTTAATTAAGTTGTAATGAGTTTTCCCCGAAATGTGCTTCATTTTTTGGTTAATCCACTTAAAATTTTTCCATTTGGAATTTGACGAATATGAACCAATTTTTAATTAGCTATAACTCTGATCCTACTAGGTACAGAGACCTGATATTTACACCGTTTTTTAAAATTTTTTACAGGCTATATTTTTGCTAAAAATGGTTTTTCGACAAAATACTTATTATTTGAGTTATTTGCGAAAAACGGTCTAAAAGCGTGGTTATTTTGTTGAAAAAATGAACATATTCACTGGCAAATAACTCGAAAATATTGACTTAGTGAAAAAAATCTATAGAACAAAAGTTACTTAAAATTAGTCAGTTTATCCATTTCCGGACTTAATTTGGACAAATATTTTTTCGCCCCAAGAGGGGGTGAAAACTACCCCCGGGGCAAAAGCGCATATCGGCACAATATCACTTTTTTCTTTGACTTGTTAGCTATGTGTATGCCAAATTTCATGTCAATCCAAGCGGTTTTTTAAAATTTAGAGGTTTTGCAGTATTTTACCGTTAAAGAACGTACTACATGGTTTTCAGATAATACAGATTACACCATAAATTTACTTAATCGTCCAATCGTTTGTTTCTCAAGCGCTCAAGCCAAATTAATGTAAACAAATTACTTTTTTATATCATGTTTAAAATGTATTAAGAAATTATGGTAATTTTATGTTTAGGTTCATGGTGTTGACCGTCTGAGAGTTATAGATGCAAGTATAATGCCCAAAGTTCCTTCTGGTAATACAAATGCACCATGCATCATGATAGCAGAAAAAGGATCAGACGCAATCAAGTCGAGGTGGTTGACTCCAGAACATGGCTATTTTTTTTCTAATACGCCCAGCCAAAGAATAGAAAGGCATTGGGGACCGTGGTAGAGAAGTTTGTAAATATTTAAATAAAACTTTTAATTTATGTTAGAGATAGACTTTGTTAAGTAAATACAATTAATGATATATTTGTAAAGTGATAATTGTATTATTGTTTCTTTGGTTTTGTATATAATAAAAAGTTTTTATCTATTTTTATTCACTCTTCTTCATCTAGACTCGTCGAATATAGGTCTTTATACTTACAACATTAAACTACTAACTAACAGACTAGCAGCAAAATATTAGACCAAGAAGTAATAAAATATGTCAAGATTGTGCCAGTGCCTTGAAGACTCGGTGATTCAGGCAGCGAGATACCAATAACATAATCACTGAAACTTCGCAGGGAAGGGACAGGGAATATGAGAACAACAAGTAATGTGAGGAAGGACGTTTGTAATACGGAACCAGATACCATGAAAAAAATAAGTACATATATACAATTTTAAGACTTCATAAATGGTGACTATTCCAGAAGAATGTATGGAGAAATAAAGAGTACCACAACCAACAGGGTAAGATCTGGTATACAGACGGATCAAGACCAGAGTGGCAATAATCCAATAATTACCAAAGCTTTTCCTTGGGGAAGAACGGCACCGTCTTCAAGCGGAAATTTATGCGATACACTGCAATGTGCAAAGGGAAATAACGGGAGAGCCCTTGAAAAAGAGCTTTTTCTTGTAGTGCCTATCCGTTTCGGATGTTGGCGACCATCATGGCAATCTGTACTTTGCACACTGCTGCTCTGAAAAGATTTGTAGTGGTTGTGTTGAACCACGTACGTAGATTTTTCAGCCACGAAATCCTTCGCCTTCCTGGTCCTCGCTTTCCCTCTATTTTTCCCTGTAAGACCAGTTGCAGCAGTCCATATCTTTCACTGTTCCTCATGATGTGACCGAGGTATTCGATTTTGGCTGTTTTTATTCTGATTAACAGCTCTTTTTCTTTTTGCATTCTCAGCAAAACACCCTCATTAGTAATGTGGTCGGTATAAGATATCTTCAGGATTCGACGATAAAGCCACATCTCAAAAGCCTCAATTTTCTTGCAGGTGGCGTCTGTAAGAGTCCACAACTCAACTCCTTACAACAGTATAGGAAAGATATAACATCGTAGTAATCTGACTTTTATGGGTATCGACAAATCATGACATTTGAACAACTTTGACATTTTTTGAAATGCAGATCTTGCTTTCTCTATCCTACATTTGATTGCTATAGAATGGTCCCAATTTTCATTGACGTTCGTACCAAGGTAGTGTTTACCAAGTAAAGGTACCAAGGTATGTTTTTACTCTTTCTATTTGTTGACCATTCACACTGATTCGTGTAAATTGCTGTTTGTTCTTAGAGATAATCATACATTTTGTTTTCTTAGTGTTTAGTGAAAGTCCGTATCTCTGACTGACCTCCGCGATTCTGTTCATTAACTCCTGCAGGGCTTCAGAACTGTCAGCGAATACCACAGTGTCATCTGCGTATCTTATGTTATTGATACATTCTCCGTTAATTCGAATTCCGGCCTCAACATCATTAACTGCTTCTTGAAAGATTTCCTCAGAGTAGATGTTAAACAGCAGTGGGGATAGTATACATCCCTGACGGACCCCACGTTTGATTTTGATATCGTCGGATTCTCCTGCCTCTGTCCGGATAGAGGATGTTTGATTCCAGTACAGATTGCTGATAATCCTTAAATCACAGGTGTTAATTCCAATATTGGTTAATATCTCCATCAGCTTGTCGTGCTTTACTATATAGAACGCTTTATGGTAATCAATGAAACATGCATAAATATCGCAATTTACGTCTCTACATCGTTGAAATAGCACTTGTATACTAAATAGAGCCTCTCTTGTACCCACTGCATTTCGAAAACCAAACTGTGTTCGGCTGATTTTTTCTTCGCACACTCTATATTATATCCTTTGATGTATAATTTTTAGAAATAGTTTTAAAATATGGCTCATTAAGCTAATGGTTCGGAAATCACTGCAGGATACGGACTTTGTTTTCTTTGGTAAAGCAACAAACGTCGACTTCAACCATGTTTTTGGTATTACTCCGCTTAAATATATGTCGTTAAATATTTTGGTTAGGCGTTGAGTACCATCGGTGTTAAATAGTTTTATGAGTTCAGCATATGCATTGTCAGGTCCAGGAGCTTTGCCATCTTTTAGTTGTGATATTGCTCTTTCCACTTCATCTGATGTGATTGGTAAGTGGTCATCACATATGTAGGATGGAGGTTGCTCGGATCTAGTATCATCAAAGAGTTCCTGTATGTATTTTGTCCATATGCTGATTTCTTGATTTCTGTCTGTGATGATATTCCTCTGTTGGTCTCGCAGACCTAGAGACGGCAAAAAGAGCAGACCTAGATATTATCTGACATTCAAGGCAGCACTGTAGGTACTGGCGTATCAGGAAGTGACGTCAAAGAATAGAGAGGCGACGTCCAGGTTGGTGTAGAACTGCATCGAAGAACTGAATGAATTGGAACTGGAGACCTAGACAACGTTGAGCTTGTCTGAGTACCAGGACACCGAAAGCAACGAAAAAGCAGATCAACTTGCTAAAAGGGGATCAAACAAATCAAGTGATACAGAAACTTACAATATTTAAAAGTTATTTTTCATGTTCGGACACTTCATGAACGCTTGAATTTTAGTTTTCTTCTTAACACTGTGCAAGTTAAAACTCACAAACAATGAATATTATTTAAGTTTAATAATACCTCTAGGGTCGATTTTAAAGCTGCTTATGACAGTGTATTAAGACCAAGTCTCTACAACGCTATGAATGAGTTAGGAATTCCAAAAAAACTCATATGCATGATAAAAGTGACAATGGCGAAGATGATATCAGCAGTAAAAATTCAAAACGACTCGTCAACCTCATTTGAAATACATAGGGGGTTAAGGTAGGGAGATGCGCTGGCGTGTCAACTTTTTAATGTAGCATTAGAAAAAGTCGTACGAGACGCTAATATAGATAGCAGGGAACAATATTCAATAGATCTGTCCAAATTCTAGCATATGCAGACGACGTGGACATTATAACAAGAACCAGAGCGAGAACTGCGGAAATCCTAACCGAGCTAGTAGCAGCAGCAGAACAAATGGGGTTACATATAAATCGAAATAAAACAAAATTCATGGCGACTAACACAAACACAAGAGCTGGAAATGTTGACGCAGATCTAATCATCAATGACCAAAACTTCGAAGCGGTCAAAGAGTTCATCTATCTAGGGACATCGGTTAAACCCAATAATAACACATCAGAGGAAATAAAAAGACGAATAATAATTGCAAACAGGTGTTATCATAGTCTATCAAAGTACTTAGCTAACAAACGTCTGTCTCAAAAAACTCGTATAAGGCTGTATAGAACATTGATAGTCCCCGTTCTCACATATTATGGATCAGAGGCATGGACGCTAACTAAAACAGATGAATCCGCTCTGTCGATTTTTGAAAGAAAGGTGCTACGTAAGACATTCGGAGCGATCTGTGAGAACGGAATATGGAGGCGTAGATATAACTTTGAACTGCAGAATATCTACAAGCATACGTTTGGTGGAAAAGATATTATCACTAGTAATACCACTAGAGGTCAAATTATTTCCGGAAATTTTTTTGAGATCATGAATATTCATGATCAAAAAAAATTTCCGGATATTAATTTGACTTCGCGTGGTATTCGGTAAGAAAATTCCACACCAAATTTGCATTTGAAAATCCAAAGCTGCATGAACAGATTAATAGCGCGCCATAGCTTTGTCAGCAATTATTTAGGCTTTCAAATTCGTAATTTCTACTCATTGTAGTTGCATGGGAATACCATTTCAAGATAGAAAATAGTATATTCTTCAATTTTACATAAGTTTTGAGTAACTACAAGTGATAGAAAATGAATCAAAACTAAATTATGTAAACAAATAAAAACCAGTCTTTCAAAAATGTTCTGTTATTGTAAACGTCAAAAAATTTCCACTATAATTCGCTGTTGGGTACCCCACGAGCAAAAAATTTCCGATAAAATACCTCCGTTGCCATGGTGATCTGTCAAAATAACGTATTTTGATTGGTTCAAAATTACAGGTGTGGAATTTTCACTATAATTAAGCGAAATCGCCTGCAGTGGGCAGGACATGTAGCCCGGGCCCCTGAATCGAACATGATAAAAAAGATTCTAACAGCGCAACCCGTGGGAATGAGAAGACGGGGTAGACCAAAGCTGAGGTGGATGGACGGGGTAACACAGGATGCCGAGAAGATCGGAGTCGGCAACTGGAAAATGCAAGCAAGGGACAGAACCGAATGGCGTAGAAAGCATGAGAAGGTCGAGGTCCTCTAAGGGCTGTAGCACCAAGATGATGATGATGAATACCTCTAGGATACTAGAGATAATACTTAATTATCCTACTTTTTACCTGATTGTCCTAGAATAACTTTTTTGTATGAAACTGTCAGATTGTTTTCTGTCAGTAGTTGTCTATACTTATCAGTTATTCAAATTTTTTATAAGTTAAAATTAACAGTAATATTACAAAATAATTTTTGTATATGAAAATAACTTTTTTTGTGCAAATTAGAAGTAAAATCTTGACCTTTCATACGGTTTTAGTGGAATTATCATATCTTTTTTATCTCTTATATTATATTAACAAAAAAATGACCTCTGGTATAAATAATTTAAATAACTTCTAAACTAATTAATGGATCAAGCTGAAATTTTGTGGACTTGTTAAACACTACAACTACGTATAGTACACGTCCCATTTTTGAGACGAATTACAAAACTGTAAGTGGGAGGAAAGTATTGCAGTTACTCGAGCGTCATGGGGACCTGGGTTGTGATATTGTGAAGAGTAGGTCCTAAAAGCAAAAAAGTTAAGTTAAGTTTTCCATAAAGTGGGGTACTCTCCATTTTTTAATTTAATTTTCCATTTCCAACAATCGTTTTTCCGATTATAGCGTCATCTATCCATAATTCTAAAAAATATATCGCTTTTTCTTCGCAAACTGCTTTTTAAATGCATTTTTCGAATCCTGAGAAAACTAATAAGTATTTTTGAAAAATTTAAACCCATAATGAAAGATTACGTTATTGCCGATGGCCGAAAGTCACTGAAAACTTCTATGTTTATTATAATGAGTTACAGGGGCGAAAAAAAAAAGAAAACTTAGTGTGAATTTTAATTTCAAACATCTTATTCAAAAGAACCTTTTTGTTTATTCTAAGGGACTTTCGGCCCTCGGCAATAATGTAGTCTTTCATTCTGCGTTTAAATTTTTCAACAATATTTATTACTTTTCTCAAGATTCGAATAAAATGAATGCATTTAAAAAGAACTGCAGTCGAAATTTTCCGCCTACGCCCTTAATATTTTTAAAATGCTTGTTTCTTATATTTTTTCCTTACAGACACTTTATTTAATATAAACTCTCATAAATATTCTAAGTATCCAATATCTCGCAACAATCCATATCGATTAAATGGGATTAAATATTCAAAGCCAAGTTTATTTTACTTCATATTTCTTTCTATCAGTATTACGACTGAAAATAATGAGGTTTTCTCTGGACACGTTGTCTGACCTACTTAACGAAATATATAGATGGTGATGATTATTACCCTGTTTACTGTAGCAAGTTTTCAAATTAGGGCGTAATTAAAAAACATGAGCCCTAAAAAGTTTTAACATTATCGAATATAATATCCACGTTTTCTTTTAGTATACCCAAGTTAATACTGTAGGTGCCTAACTTATATAGTTTTTTTACATCAGAAATATTTTTTTGATCAAGCAAAATAAATTATTTAAACTTTGATTTGTTTTACTGGTATTAACTCATTATTAAAATTCGTTTTATAATTCTTTCTTTATTAGCTTTAATACTACGTTAGAGAAATAGGTTTTATAAATTTCCACAAACTGTTAAAAAATATATATTTTTTGAAAGTGACCTTTCTTTCTATTGGAACAATCCGAATATGTTGAATATCGCAACCAACAAGGGAAATAAATAAAAACTAAAAGCACAATACTAGTTAGTATACTCAAATGGACCGGACAAATATGTGTTTTTAAAGAATATAAAAGAAGTACTTAAAAAACCTCTTCTCCATAACGTGCCCTGTCAAGTTACCTTGACGTTGGTGATTAACACGGCAAGACTCTCTCTCTGTCTTAAGCAATTCTCACCATTTTTTCGATTCTCCTGATCCATTCTCTAATAATCTTCAATCATGAGACTTGTTTTCTACTAATTCGCCTGCGTCCTTCAATTTTATTCATCATAGTGGCTCTGGAATTATGTCCATTGACGAATATTACAACGCCGTGAAATCTTTTTACGTCCTAGACCAATCTTTCTCTCTGTCTTTCCTTCGAGTACCATTGATGAGTGTATCATTCTCCTCGTAAACTGTCCCTTATTATGCAGTCTTCTTAGTCCAGTCGGGTTAGACGAATAACAGCCTTAACCTTGCATTAGGAGCTGCCCCAATATTTTTTTTATTGTTAAGGGGGAGTCAATATAGTAGTGTAATTTTAAACGAGAACCGTTTTTGGTCAATATCTCCGCCATTTTCAACTTTTCGACAAAAAGTATAGCAACCAAAATTGTTGAAAATATAATTCTCTATCATTACTATTTGTGCAATTTTTTCGTGCCATCGATATTTTCCGAGTTATAGCGGAAAATAGTGACAGTTATATATATAAATAGAGCATAATTATTGAATTATCTCGTTTATTGTTAGTTTTACGACAAAAATGTTCCTATACAAAACTAGAGAGAATTGAATTCTACACAAGTTTAGTTTCTCTCATTTTTTGGCTAAAGTTAATATTTAAGGTAGTATGTAACCGATAATGGCACGAGCGTAAGACCTGATTTATTTTGAAGCAAATTGTTTTTGTTCAATATCTACGTCATTTTCAACTTAAACTATTCCAAATATGATTTCCTACAATTTTACTCTGGGCTAATTAGCAAAATAAAAGGAAAAGTTATTTACCAGCAATTTTATTGCTGGAATCGAATCTTATTATTGTATGTATTAATAATATAGGTATGCAAAGTCCGCAGATAGTGTGCTACTTTTTTTATAAACAAAATGGCGCCCGAAAATCGTGTTTTTTTCAATTGTTGCTCTATAACTCCAAAAATTTTAACTTTACACCAAAAACACCCAAATAAAAATTCACCACAATTAAATTCTGCATAGAAATGTGTTTTTCCCGATTCACTTTGACGAAAACTTTCCCCGTAAAAAGCGGGTTTTTCCAACAAAATCTTTAATTTTCAACTAAAATTTTGGATAAGTAATTGTTAATCAATAATTAAATAACTTGGTAATATAAAAGCCCTTTTTGTACAAATTATAATTCCAGAAGCCAATGGAAATTGAGTGAACAGTTTAGCAACAATTGAGTTGTTAATTAAAAATTTACGGTCGCAATAATAACGACAATAATTATGAAGCATAATAATAACTATGATTTTTTCATAAAAAGACACTATACCTATCTAATGTACTTTACAGAATTAAAATTGGACTATTTAAGCGGCCTCAGGAATATTTTAAAATTATAAACATTATTTTGGCTTATAAATAAATAGAATATCTCGGGAAATATTAAACTAAATTAAATTATAAAACGGCATTCGAAAAAAAACGGCAGGAAGCTTCTTTTAAAAGAAAAAATGTTTAATTATGATGAGTAGTTCCTGAGATACAACCGGTCAAAGTTGACCAGAATTTACGGCAAAGACATAAACAATAGGATCATAATTTTCAAACCATCACCTTTTTATTTTTGTTCTCTTTCTCCACACCAATTTTCATATCCTTAAAATAATCATAACATATATTATTATAATAAAAACTATCGATAGTACGTGTGAAACTTGTCAAAAATAGCAAAATTCCAATCAAAAATTAGGTTGGAGAAACTGTAAACCTCAAAGTTCAAAATATACGTTAAAAAAATGCATTTTCTCGGCTTCCCATGGAGCAATTTCCTTCATTCTTTTTTTGTTTCCAAGTAACTCGAGTAGAGCCATCGAACTAACGTATTATTAAATGTCAGACTTGCTTTTGTCTTGTTATAATAGATTAAGTTATTTATAAGAACAGAAAACTACATATTTTTTCCAGTTGTAGGCTTTTTCTTACATAAACTTACTACAAGTGTACCTTTTAAAGTTAAAAACATAAATATTCCCATTTGAAACCTGTATAATTATTTAAACAATTTTTATTTAAACAAATTAAAATTTTGTGTTATAATAAATAAATTAATTAATTATAACAAAACAAAAGCAAGTCTGACATTTAATAATGCGTTAGTTCGATGGCTCCACTCGAGTTACTTGGGAGCAAAAAAGAATGAAGGAAATTGCTACATGGGAAGCCGAGAAAATGCATTGTTTTAACGTATACCGATTTTGAACTTTGAGGGTTACATTTTCTCCAACCTAATTTTTGATTGGAATTTTGCTATTTTTGTCAATTTTCACACGTATTATCGATAGTTTTTATTATAATAATACATGTTATGAGTATTCTAAGGATATGAAAATTGGTGTGGAGAAAAAGGAAAAAATAAAAAGGTGATGGTTTAAAAAATATGATCTTGTTTTTTATATATTTGCCGTAAATTCCGGTCAACTTTGACCGGTTGTATCTCAGGAACTACTCATCATAATTAAACATTTTTTCTTTTAAAAGAAGATCCCTGTCGCTGTTTTTCGAAAGCCGTTTTTCCAATATAATTTAGTTTAATATTTCCTGAGATATTCTGTTTGTTTTTAGGCCAAAAAATTGTTTATAATTTTAAAATATTCCTGAGGCCGCTTAAATAGTCCAATTTTAATTATGTAAAGTACACTAGATAGGTATAGTAGCTTTTTATGAAAAAATCATAGTTATTCTTATGCATCATAAATATTGTCGTTATTATAGCGACCGTAAATTTTTAATTAACAATTCAATTGTTGCCAAACTGTTCATTCAATTTCCATCGGCTTCTGGAATTATAATCTATACAAAAAGAGAGTTTACTTTACCAAGTTATTTAATTATTGATTAACAATTACTTATCTAAAATTTTAGTTGAAAATTAAAGATTTTGTTGGAAAAACCCGCCTTTTACGGGGAAAGTTTTCGTCGAAGTGAATCGGGAAACACAGGTCTCTATTCAGAATTTAATTGCGGTGAATTTTTATTTGGGTGTTTTTGGTGTAAAGTTAAAATCTTTGGAGTTATAGAGCAAAAATTGAAAAAAACACGATTTTCGGGCGCCATTTTGTTTATAAAAAAAGTAGCACACTATCTGCGGACTTTGCATACCTATATTATTAATACATACAATAATAAGATTCGATTCCAGCAATAAAATTGCTGGTAAATAACTTTTCCCAAAAATGGCCTATTCTCCGATAATCAGCCCAGACAATTTCTTTTTAACAATTTTTTTCATGCGGTTGATATTTTCCGAGTTAAGTGGGAAAATAGTAAAAAGTGGTGGGGGAGCATAATTACTGAATTGAATATTTTTTCCGAGCTGCCCCAAATTTTATAATTATATCCTTTAGGGTAGATCAATAATAGTGTAAATTTAAAATCTAGACTGAATTCCGCGGTTGCATTAGTCACCATATTGATTTTAAAGGAGAACCGTTGTTGCTTAATATCTCCGCCATTTTCAACTTTTCGACAAAAATGGTAGGAACTAAAATTGTTGGAAACGTAATTTCCTACAATTTCTTTTCCACAATTTTTTTATGCGATCAATATTCTCCGAGTTAAGGACTAAAATAGTGGAAGCGGAGGGGAAGCAAAATTATTGAATTGTCTCATTTATTATTAACTTTACGACACAATTGTACATAAACAAAAATAAAGAGACACATATTTTATAAAATATTTCAAACTTCAAATGAAACACCAACCAAAGTATGTAAGTACATAAAAGACATAAATAATAACTTACATGCAATAAGTTCACTTAATTTTATTAACTAGCGGGTTTTATTGGTTGAATTTGTCTGTCGATAATTAAGTTTCATGTCAGCTAACATATTTTAATATTTCAACAATTTTTTTTTTAATTTTGGACCCAGTTGGGGGGAATTTTCCCATTCCCCCTCTTAGACCCGCCACTGGTTCTCTCGAAAAATTCGACAACCCGACACTGGTTCGACAAATAATTAACAATAATATAAATAAATGTTCTGAAGCTGTTTTCTTCTGGCATGTTTAACAATTATATTTTTGATAGGATTTGATGGGCCACAATTGGTTATAATGATAATTACATTTTTAAATTAACCTAATATAAGGTTATATTTACATGGAAATCCAACATCAGTTGATTTCTAATTTTTTCCTTTTTGAGAACGTTTTCCGGATTGGAAGTCGAAACGTCAAAAGCTAACAAAAATGTAATTATCATTACAACCAATTGTGGCTTAATTCCATCAAAAATTTATGTCAACATAAAAATATTAAATTAATATTAAAGTTATATATTAAAAAAAATGGCCCGATTTTCATTGAAAAGTCCCGGATTTCAGATATTTTTTTCAGTCTTTTCCCGAATTCGACTAAATTGGAGTTGGTCACACTACCCACGAGCCAACCTTTCATTTTTCCTACCATATCAGTTTTCTCAGGATTTGAAAAGAACAAATGCATTTAAATAACATAACACCAAGATTTTGCGCCTACCCCCTTAACCCTTAAACGCCCAAGGGTGGGTAAAAAATGTCCACCTTATGCGTATTCCCTTGTAACATATTTATTACGTGTTTAAATTTTTTTAAAAAATTATTTATTGTTAAAAAGACAGCCCATTATCGAATGTTAATTCGGTTCAACCAATATTTTTGAAAATAAAAGCAGCATCTTGAGTTAAATATGGATGGGCATAAAAAGTACACCCTTGGCAAAACTTGTTACTAAAGGTTTCTATATAATTTCTCGTTGGTAGGAAGATAATCCATATAATTATCGATGCATAATTACATAATCTACATAATTATCCGCAAATGAGGTGGCTGAAAAAAAGAATATGGAGAAAATCGACAAATCTGAATTACTGGTATGTTAATTTTGATGTACAGTGTAATTTTGTTGTAAGGTTTGTAAATTGTTTATATTAATATTTTAAAAGATGCTGTGTTTATTAACCATAAGATTCTTAAGTTTAATCCATTTTCAACAACTCTCAATAAATATATTAGCTATTTTCGAGGTGGACATTTTTTACCCACACTTGGGCGTACATGGAACCTAAAAAAGGTTGGGCCTTTAAGGGTTAATGTCCAATTTGATATTTACCTAAATAATTTAGTGGAAAATAAGGTATACCTAAATAATTTTCCAGGATACAAGTATAAGATAAACATTTACTTCTAATACATAAATAAACAACAATATTGAACTATTTGTTAATTATTTATAGTTAGGGTGACGTGTAAACATCTTCCCCCCTGATTAGGTTATCTAGCTACTAGTAATTTTACTTATTATTTATTCGAATGATATTGTTGGACTTTGTAGACTCGGTGCAATTATTATTTTTGATTGGCTGACGCATCAATCAATCCAGTCAAGGGTCACAACTGAATTAGTGCATGTTCTGAGGCAGCTTCCGTATGAAAACATTTCTGATTCGGTTTATTTGTGGATTCCTTTTCAAAAATTTCCCTTTCAAATAAATCAGAAGGGTATGGGGAGAAATTTTTGGGCAGAAATTGTTTTAGTGCAGTCATTACTGCACATTCAAGCATAACATGGAAACAGCCCCAACAGAGCTCAATCCTTTTGATACCGTAGGTATCTGGGATGAGTTAATTTTCCCCTTAGAGGGAGTGTGAGCCGTATGGCTAAATCTTGGGGTAAACATACATAAATAACATAAACCTTACGCCTTACTTAAAAGTAAAAAATCTTCCTCTGTAAATGTATATAACTGTATTAGAAAAAATGTTTCTAAAAAAGATTTAAGTTGGAATCAAACTAGGTACATCACAAAGTACATCACAAACGTTTTCGGACCAATCAGTCCATCATCAGGTTAGACCTAGAAATAAGTAAATCACTCTATAATACTGAAAAAGGTTGAAATTTTGACTGTTGAAAAGGTTAAGAAAATTAAAACATGTGGCTACATATTCCAGATCCAAAACAGTTGGAACTAGCTACAGAGTTAGGTTAAATGACCTTTCAAATACAACATTTGAGCAAATCAATAATTATTTATTTACACCATTTTTGGTGCAGAAGCTTTTTAGCTCAGAAATTTTTTACTATGAACCGATTTACAAGAAATTTTGGAATTAGGCTTATCCTACCCTTAACTTCAAAAGTGATATTGACCCGAAATCCGTTTTCACCCTGGGGGTGGTTGCCACCCCTTTTCGGTGGTGTAATTTTTTTTTCACAATAACTTCAGATATCTACAGAAGACCCAATTTTAAGCAAAAAATGTTGTTTAAAGTTTTTTCAAAAACCCAATACTTTTCAAGTTATTGGCAATTGAAAATTCGGAATTTTCTCAAGATTTTCAACAGTTTTTTGCAAATATCTCCAAAAATATGCATTCTAAGGATAATATACTAAACAAAATTATAGCAGGTAAAAAAATGAACAAATTGGTTTTTTAAAGAGTATCTAAGTGCAATATTAAGCGAGATATTGAAGATCAAAGTCGTTTTTTATTTTGTGTGAAATTTAATCGATGTATTCAATGCCATCTAGCGCAAATGCAACGATGACAGTAAAATTCTCGCGTTAGAGATTCCATAGTAAATCACGAGGGAAAACCAGGAAAAAACCTCGTGATACTATCCCGACATCGTAAGTATTTGGTCTTACATTTAATCTACCTTCAAAAAACTAATACCAAATTCTGACTTTAATATGTTTAAATTATAAATAATATTAATATTATATAGATATACAATAAGTAATACTAAAATATAAAATTTGTACTAACTCGATATGTTATTGACTTACTAATCGTGGTATTTTCTTTCTATTGACTTCCTCTTTCAGTATGGGAAACCACATCCTACTGCATTCTACCGAGGAATTTGCGACACAATTGGTTTCATTTAGCATAATTAGAGCCGCTTCTTTGATTTTTCTCTTTTTACTATCTGATACCCATACTGAAAGAGGAAGTCAATAGAAAGAAAATACCACGATTAGTAAGTCAATAACATATCGAGTTAGTAGAAATTTTATATTTTAGTATTACTTATTGTATATCTATATAATATTAATATTATTTATAATTTAAACATATTAAAGTCAGAATTTGGTATTAGTTTTTTGAAGGTAGATTAAATGTAAGACCAAATACTTACGATGTCGGGATAGTATCACGAGGTTTTTTCCTGGTTTTCCCTCGTGATTTACTATGGAATCTCTAACGCGAGAATTTTACTGTCATCGTTGCATTTGGTTGTCTTTTTAAAGACAGATCACATGCTATGATTTTTTTGCGACGGATATTCTTGAGTTGGGATTTATTTCATGTAATCTAATGAACTATCTTTTAGTAAAGTCGTCCCAGGAACGCAACTCATAAATATTGGCGATATCATTTTAAAGTCTTCTACTTTAAAATGTATAATATACGTCTGAATTGCCAATATAAATGAGTCAGATTAAATAAATTATTAGAAGAATTTTTTTACTTAGCAGCAACATGTTTGTTTTATTTTAATAGTATTTTGTATTTTGACAACGAAACCCGATTTGGGCTTCGAAACGTTAATAAATTCATTTTTTAGTAAAATTGTGGCTTATTTCCCATAAAAAATACGCAATTATAAAAATGCCACAAGGAAATAGCTTCAGAACAACATGTTTCAATGAAAATGGCCAATTTTCAACCACGAATATCTCTAAAAGTATTGAGTTTTCAAAAAAAAATTATAGAACAGTTTTTGCTTAGAATTACTTTCTCTAACGAATTCCGTGATAATTTTAAACAAAAAAATTTTCACCTCTAAGAAGGGGTGGGAACCACTCCCAAGATAAAAGCACACATCGGCATAGGGTAGACTTTAAATTAGGAGATAAGTAGAGTCTAGGCCCAAAATTTCATTAAAATCCATGCAGTAGGATAGAATTCGGAGATAATATCCTATCCTTGCTCCCATTGACTGGCGTATTAACAGATTAAATATTAATAATGATGGTAGGGAGAGCTTAATGATGCTCTATCCCCCACAGCTATCCTTGCTGGGACCTCTTTTTCTATGTGGTTATAATCTGTGATTACCGCTCCCAGATATTTAAACTCTTTTGCTACTTCGAAGTTGTGGTCATTAATAGTTGAGGCGCTCAGAGCAACAGTGGCCGAGCCGAACGAAGTTTTGAGATAAATGCAATCTTTGAATTCGTATTTCCATTGTGCTTATGGGATGGCGCTACAAATTATGTAACGCCATTTAGCCAAATATAGGGGTAGGTTGTGTAGACCCTTGTTAATCCAAAGATTTAAAGTTGCTGATTTTATTGATACAGTAGTCTCTCTTTATAACGATTCCCTATATAACGATAATTCCTCTATAACGATGAAAATACTAAATGTTAAAGGACAATGTATTAATTCTTTCTCTATACCGATATCGTTTTCTCTTTATAGCGATCACTTTTCAGCTTTCAATAGTCGATGACCTCACTTTCAAGAAATAACTGATAACCATTCGCATTTTGCCGATAACTAAACCCTGCGAATTTTACCAATTAAAGATAACACTTTAGGGACAAAGGGAATAAGTAATAAACATCCTGTGAAGGTGTAACTTGATAAAAATAGATTGGTAGGTGATTCATTTTGTGGACCACTGTACAACATTCAGCAAATATTTGGTGGTTCAAATTTCAATCCTGTGTGCAGAAAGTTGAGTAACACGCTTTTATCGTTTGGGCGGTGTGCCTTTGTTGTTTTCACACAGAGATTGTCATCTATTGACGACTTCTCACTTCCAGTTTTGGTTGTATCTCAGTATGTGAACAGTCAACATGTTTTCGAAAAAGCGTAAAGTACTCTCGGTTGAAGTACTTTACGTATTATTAAAAGTTAACCTATCTTAAATTAATATAGGTTATTTAGTACAGTATTATTATTATTACAATAACGAATTTTGTCTCTCTCTATATAACGATCTCTTCTTATAACAATAAATATTCCCGGTCCCTTGCATATTGTTACAGAGAGAGAGGACTATATATTAATCTAAAAATGCTAAACTTGTGGCTTAGGCCACTGTTGCTCTGAGCGGCTCAGTTATGTTGTACCTAACTTTTGGTCTTGGATTTTTGGTTACGACCGTGTATTTCGTCTTTTCTTCATTTATTCGAAGGTCCAAACTACCTGTTTCTTCCTCGAGTTCTGAGAACACCTCTTTCACGTCTCTCGAAAAATAAGCGACTGCATCTAGATCACTAGCAAAGGCCAACAACAGTTTTGATCCTCGATTCTAATATCCCCTGTCAGCTCAGACGATATTTAATTTATTGCATATTCTAAGACCAAATTGAATAGCAACGGTGATAAAGGGTCTCCTTGTCTAATTCCTGAAAACTCATGTTAAGTAAATTATTATTTTTGGGGTTGCCTAATGCATAAATTGAAGTTTAAACATCCAATTTTAAGATTCAGAGCCAAAAATTGTTTAAACAATTTCTGCCCAAATTCGCCCAATATCCTTCTAATTTGTTTAACACGTTGACGGACAGAACGTCTATAGACGTCTAATTTCCATTGATGTAATATGACACAACGTCTATAGACGTTGCATTTTGCCCTATTCTACTTTGCAAATTACATCTAGTGTCACAACACTTGCTTATACATTTGACGCGCTCTCCGTCAACGTGTTAAAGGGGACATTTTTGAATAGGAATCCGCACAAACCAAATCATTTTTTTATACGGAAGTGGCCTCACAACATGGACTAAGTAGGTATATTCAACTTTTAATCTTGTCTGGGGAGCAAGTATATCTATATTGTAATTGTTTTTTATCGCCTAATGGGAATTGTTCTTTCAGAGGTCAAACATTGTTAAAAAGTAATCAAAGGACAATATTTTATTTTCTAACATTTAAAAGAATACTTTATATAGCAATGTCGCTAAAATAACGTATTCACTGTTGGAATGTAACTGTTGTGCTCTTGTATGCTTTTTTTCTATTAGTTGCTAAAATTGTTATCTGTCTATTGTAGATCTAACGACTCTAAATCCATTTTTTCCACGGATTCATACGGATTATATTCTTCAAATATGAGGTCTTCAACACTCTTACATATTATATTCATCTTAACATGCTGGTTATGGTAATTTCTCTGCAATTATTACGATCTCGCTATTTTTCTTTCTTGTGTATAGATGTAATCCATCCTTATTTTCCTGTATGTGGTACAGGTTTCTTATTTATGTATCTGTTAAAAAACAACGTATTTTTTCAATCGATAAGATTGTGGAGTTCCACGAAATGTTAAGTACCCTAAATGCTGCTTTACAGAGTAAAGAGGTGGACGTTAAAAATAGCAACTATAAACATTAGACGCTTTGGAAATGTGGCTCTATCAATGCGTACTGAAAATACCTTAAATGAACATAGTAACGAATACAGAGCTACTAAGACGAAGAGGTAAAAAGATGGAGTTGCTAACGAGTGTTAAAGAAGGAAAGCTTTAGTTAGATCTAAGCCAGACGTTTAGGAATGATAAATTCGGCCTACTACAACTTATAGTAAAAAACAAGATTGAAGGTAGGAAAAGGTTATATAAAAAAATAAAATGCTAGACAACAAGGATTGAGGTTGCAAAACGAAATACCAGAAGAAGCAGACATATTACATCATGCACATAACACCAAAATATAACGTTGGAAACTCGCTTACTCTAGACAGAAGAGGAAATATAGAAGAAGCTAAACTGTATGCTGTCGTTAGTTAACTAGTAGGTATGTTGTAATATGTATGGTTAAAATCTTTTCCAAAATATTTATTTTTTTTTTTCTCTTGTAGTTATATGACTACGGGCCCTTTAAGCTAAGGCTCATTCGCACAACTTTTACTTGTAGATATTCTTTTTCAAGATACCATTTAGGATCTGATCATTTGTGTGGAGTAGATCTTCTTCTTCTTGATGTGCCTATCCGTGACGAAAGTTAGCCATCATCATGGCAATCTTCACTTTATCTGCAGCAACGAGGAAAACCTGCACAGATGTTGTGTTGAACCAGGTTCTGAGGTTCTTTAACCAGGATGTTCTTCGTCTTCCTGGACCTCGCTTTCCATATATTTTTCTTTGCAGGATGGCTTGTAGGAGGGCATAACTGGATTCATTTTGCATAATGCGTCCAAAGTATTCCAACTTTCGAGATTTGAAGGTGGTTAGTACTCCTCGGTTCTTCCCCATTCTCCTAAGAACCTCCTCATTTGTGATCCGATCAGTCCATGGGATTTTAAAAATTCTCCGATATAGCCACATCTCAAATGCTTCCAATTTTCGGCACATATCATCGTTCAAGGTCCATGATTCAACACCATAAAGAAGGACAGAGAAGACGTCGCATCTCAGGATTCTTACTTTTATACCAAGAGAAAGGTTGTGGCTCTTGAAAAACGCCCCCATACGGTTAAAGTGGAGTAGATAGTCACCATTATTGCAAAAGATACTCTGTATTTTAGCCGATAGTTCTTCTATCACTTGGTGGTTTGTCCTTTGCTTCTTTAACCAGTCTTGTGTCTGCCATTCTACGGATGTGATTTTTTTTATTCTTTTTTCCGATATAGGGTCTACTCGTTTATATTCTGTATATTACATTTTGTTGTGATCTGTCCACAGCATACGCGTTCTCTCAGCATGTTTCCTGTAACTCGGTTCTTCTTCTTTATCTTGTTCATCTTCATCTTATTTTTCTTCTCCTTCTTTTTATGTAGACATGACTCTATCTCTTTTTCGATGTGCCTCCAGTAAGTTTTCATTCCATTTTTTCGTGGTCTTCCCACTGATCGTCTTCCTATTGGGGAACCGTCTCTCGCCGTCCTTACTGCTCTATTTGTTGTCATTCGGCTTATGTGGCCATTCCATTCTACTCTTCTGTTTTTCACCCAGATATTAATGTTGTCCACCTTGCATCTCCGTCGTATATCTGCACTTCTAGCTCTATCCCACAGTGTCTTGTCATCGATTTTTCGCAGTGTTTTCATCTCTGCTGTTTCTAGCATTCTTTTTGTCCTTTCTGTATCAGGTCGTGTTTCTCCCAAGTATGTCATTATTGGTCTGATGACTGTTATGTAAATTCTGCCTTTGACTTCTTTTCCGATGTTTTTATTTCTCCATATTGTCTCATTCAAAGCAACCTGCGGCTCTGTTTGCTTTATTCACCGGTTAACTATTCTTATTTATGCTGTTTACAGCATTATCTGTATTCAGGCTCTGTCGCGTTGCTCACTTTAATTTCTCTTGACATTTTGGGGGTGTTTAGCAACGAACATATATTTTGTTTGCTCCTCTTCTCACTTGAAATAAGGAGAAAACTAGACTAGATTGAAGTCCTAGTTCACTTGCTACGTTCGTGAAACGATTTATTAAATATATTTCCGTTCAGTCTAATATTTATCTGCCTGTTAGCATTTTACAAGACAATATTAAAGATGAGGCACGCTAGTGCGTCTCCCTGTCTTACACTATTATTGATATTAAAGAACGTAGAGTTCTCTACTTAAATTCTAACTCACGAGCTTACGTTTTGCATTGTTAGCTTCATCAAGGAAGGCCCTTTATGCCCTAAGGAGACCAATAGGAAGGCCCTTTAAAAGGTGGCGAAATAGCTGGTAGTCAACATCACAGCTGCGAATACAAGCTCAAAATTGATTAAGAATAGGACAAGAGGCCTAATATAAGAAGAAGAGAAGAAGGGTGCGGTTAGGTGGGATTCCAAAGTCTAACATTGCATAATATGTATAGTGCCATTCTTTTAACACTTGTATCGGCCATTCATAAGTCGACGAAGAGATGGTGTCTATCTATATTACATCTAGTGACTTTTCTAAAATTTGTCTATTTGCATGTATTTGGTATATACTTATTGTCTTTCCGATAGTAAATCCGCATTGGCAGTGTCCGATAATATCTATTGTGAAGAGTTTAAATAAATGTCTCAAAAAGTCCATTGCTGAATATTTTGTATGCAGATACTAACAGTTAATCAACAACCCATTGACAGGGTTGGAATGAACAAATAATGCGAGATTATTAACACAATCAAAGAAATCAAAGTAGAATATATTGCCCATGTTATGAGGAATGAACAGAGATATGACTAACAGTTAATCAACAACCCATTGGCAGGGTTGGAAGGGTTGGAATGGGCAGGTAATGCGAGATTATTAACACAATCAAAGAGATTAAAGTAGAATATATTGTCCATGTTTTGAGGAATGAATAGAGACATGACTAACAGTTAATCAACAACCCATTGACAGGGTTGGAATGGACAAGTAATGCGAGATTATTAACACAATCAAAGAGAGCACAGTAGAATATCTTGGCCATGTTATGAGGAATGAATAGAGATATGGCTTGTTGCCGCCCATTCTTCAGGTCAAGCTATCTGCAAAGAGCGAACCAGAGAGAAGATTCCAAGAAGAAGAATATCTTAGCTTTATGTGTGTGTGTTTATGTTTTATTGGCACTGGTTTAAGCAACCAACTGGCCAGATATCTTAGCTTTAAAACCTGAGAATGAGAAAGTGGTTCAATACACCTACAACCGGACTATTCCGAATAGCAGCAAACAAAGTTAGGATAGCCATGCTTTTCGCCAACATCCGGAATGGATAGGCACCGTAAGTAGAAAAAGACTAACGGAGTAATGGCTCTATAATTCTTGAAATTAAGTCCATCACCGTTTTTATGCAGCGGGCATATTATTCGCTTTAGCCACTCCTCTGGTATCAATTCGTTCTGCCATATTATACTATCAGTTTATAGATTCACCATCATCATCATCCAGCCCTTTGCGTCCACTGCTGGACATAGGCCTCCCTCATTTTTGTCCATTATGCTCTATTTTGAGCACTTTGCATCCAATTTTTTGACATTTTCTTGAGATCGTCAGTCCAATGAGTAGGTGGTCTTCCTCTACTTCTTTTGTCTAATCTCGGCCTCCACTTAAGTAATCTCTTCGTCCACCTCCCATCACTGATTCGGGCGACGTGTCCGGCCCAGTTCCATTTCAGAGTGGCAATTCGGGAAATTACATCGGTAACTCTTGTTCTTCATCTTAAGTCTTCATTTCTAACTCGGTCACGAAGCGATATACTCAGCATTTACCTTTCCATTTTCCTCTGAGCTATTTGCAGCATTTTAGAAGTTGTAGCTGTCAATGTCAAAGTTTCAGCAACATAAGTCATCACAGGTAACACACATTGGTCAAATATTTTACGTTTTAATGATATTGGTATATCGGTTTTAAAGATGTCTTTGAGTTTTCCATAGGCTGTTCATGCTAGGTTTATTATTCTTCGTAGTTCGCATGTTTGGTTTTCTCTTGTTATCTTTATTTCGTGTCCAAGGTATATGTATTTTTCCACTAGCTCTACTTCGTTGTCTCGAATATCGATATTTCTACAGTTTATAGATTACTACCAAAGTAATGGTCACCATCTTTCTTATACATTTCAGAGCAGATTTCGTCGATTCCTGGGGCTTTATTATTTTTAAGTTTTGGATTGCATTTACTAGAGAGCTACATAGTTAGTGCTAAAGTGTCGCATTTTGTCAAGTGAACTCCAGCATTAGCTTGAAATAAAATTGTTTGAGAACAAGTAAGTTTAGGATAATTTGTGAACAACATTTTTTACAAGTAATCATCTTCTCATACTAGAAAAATATTTACGAATATAAAGAAAATTCTCAGAAGAAAAGTTAAGACGATAAACAATATTAATGACTGCAATTTTTGGGAAACTTATTCATAATAAATTCGCAAAATTGATAATGCGAGTAATATGTTTTTTTAACTATGAAATGATAATAGTCCTGGATCCCTCGTAATAAATAAAATATTATTAATAGAAAGCTGAAAATTCGTACATAAATTAACGGTGTCGGGTCGGACACAATTTGACGTATGAGAACACTGGAACAAGGAAACCTTTTTTTATGGAACGTGATAAACGTATCATCCTGACAAGTTTATGATTGTGAAAATTAGCAGGCTGTTTTTAAGTTTATTCAATAGCCGACACTGTATGATATATGAAAAAATGTTGGTCCGGTAAAAATGTTGGGCATTTTTGCAGTCCGACAAGTAGAATATGTCACATAATAGAAATTATGTTGGTGATGAAATAGGATTCCAATTTTTGCATGAGAGTTTAACGAAAGGGTAAACAATCAATTGGAAGTTCTGTCCGACAAAATTCATAGGAAGTTTTAGTAGTCCGACATTCAAATATGTCTATGTCTTACAGGTTTTGAACGTCGCACTATAAAAACTTCCCATGAAATTTGTCGGACAGAACTTCCAATAGATTTTTCACCCTTTCAAACTCAGACTGCTTCTTCTTCTTCAAGTGCCGTCTCCTAATCGGAGGTTGGATATCATCATCACTATCTTTACTTTATCCACCGCTGCTCTAAAGAGTTCTATAGAACTGCGTCTAAACCAGTTCCTTAAATTCTTTAACCATGACACTCTCTTTCTTCCTATACTCCTTCCGCCTCTTATCTTTCCCTGTATTATCAGTCTTAGCATTTCATATCGCGGTCCCCTCATTACGTGTCCCAGATATTGTAACTTTCTTATTTTTATTGTGTTTATTATTTCACATTCTTTACCCATTTCTCGCAGTACTTCCGTGTTCGTTTTCCTCTGTGTCCATGCTATTCTAAGCATCCTTCTGTAACACCACATTTCAAATGACTGTAGCTTATTTATGTGTTCTTGCTTTAATGTCCAGCTTTCAAGTCCATATTGTAGTATCGAGAACACGTAGCATCTCAAAGTTCTTACTCTCAGTTCTAAGCTAAGGTCTTTGTTGCAGAGAACTGTTTTCATTTTTACAAACGCATTTCTTGCTATGTCTATCCTGCTCCTTATTTCTGTTGTTTGATCATTTTTCTCTGAAATCCAGGTTCCTAGGTATTTATATTTATCAACCCTTTCTATCGGTACATTTCCCAAATGTATGCTTGTTTGTATTTTTGTTTTCTTAGTTATTATCATGTATTTGGTCTTAGTTATATTCATTTTTAGTTCATATTCTTCACAAAAATTGTTTGTTTTGTTTAGTAGTAGTTGGAGTTGTTCAGCAGAGCTTGCCATAATCACGATGTCCTCTGCGTATCTTATGTTGTTAATAGATCTTCCGTTAATTATTATTCCTTCACTTTGAGATAGCAATGCTTCTTCAAAAATGGCTTCACTGTATGCATTAAAGAGTAATGTAGACATAATACATCCCTGCCGAACTCCTCTCCTGATTTAAATTTCTGGACTGGGTTCGTTATCTATTTCAGTTTGTGCTCTTTGATTCCAGTAAAGGTTTGTTATTATTCGTAAGTCCCTTTTGTCTATGTTTTTTGTCTTTAGAATTTGGACTAATTTTTCATGTCTTACTTTGTCAAAAGCTGTCTCAAAATCAACGTAACACACATGCACATCCACATTCATGTCCATGCATCTTTGAGCTAACACAATAAAAGCAAATAACGCCTCTCTGTTTCCTAGTCCGTTTCTGAACCCAAACTGACTATCATCTATTCCTTCTTCAAGATACGACTATGTATTATTTTCACTTTCTTTCTTTTCAAGAATAATTTGAGAATGTGACTTATTAATGATATTGTTCTGTATTCACTGCAATCTTTAGCGTTTGTATTTTTAAGGATAGCACAAAAGGTTGAGAGTAACCATTGTTTTGGTATGTTTCCTGTTTTGTACACTGTGTTAAAAAAGTCTACGATAATGTCTAAGGTTTCATCATTTATGCATTTTAAGCTTTCTACTGGGATTTGGTCTAGACCTACTGCTTTACCATTTTTGCCATTTTTTAATGCCGATTTAATTTATTCTTTTAATATCCTCAAAACCGTATCATCTTCTACTTCGACTTCCATCTGCTCTGTTTTATTGTCTTTGAGCAATTCATTTATGTATTCTGTCCATCTCTTTAATTTTTCGTTAGTACTCAACACAAGTTTCCCATCTATATTTTTTAGTATTCCCGGTTTTCTTTTTCTGTTGTTCTGAGTTAATTCCTTAATTTTTTTATGTGTGTTAAAATTATCATGTCTTTTCTGGTGTTCTTTTATTTCTGCGCATTGTTCTTTTAACCACTGTTCTTTAGCCTGCTTAATTATGGATTTTATTTGTTTATCCACATTTTTGTACATCTGATTACACTAGTTTACACTCAAAATACGACTGGAATGCCACATGCTGTTTTTGGTTAATTTTTGCTCTCTGAACACGAATATGATGGTAAAAACTTCCTAACACGTAAAATTTTTGAGTTATGATTAAAAAAAGATCAGTATTTTGATAATTTTTTTTTTAAACCGGCATTAACAAATTCACGTTTTTTCTAAAAACTGTGCATAATTTGGCAACACTGGGATGTGTAATGACTACGAATAACAGATTGAATAAAAAATAAACCAAAGGCAATTCTTAATCGGCAAACCTACCCATTTAAACCTATTTCCAAATGTCTTTATTCCTTTGAGCCGCATCTATTTTTATATGGGCCCCCATGTTCGAGAATTTCGCCGTGGTTTGTTGACCTTTGGGTTTTCCAGAAAATGCTAAGAGTATGGAACGGCTATAAAAGCAGCTTGTTGGTAAATCACCCCCTTAGTATTGGTTTAGTGTGCATAGTGCTGTTATATCGAAAAGTGAAAGTATCCAAAGTGAAAAATGTCCAAAGTCCAGAAACGTGGTTGTGTTAACCCCGCGGATAGTTTTTGTTACATATTGTGGTCAGTTTACTCCTAAATCGCAGAAAAGGATAATTAATAAGAAGACAAAAGTAGCTTACCGTAAGTATTTTGGATGTGTTATTGGCGATCAAGATCGGGACTGGCCTCCTCACATATGTTGCCAAACCTGTGCTGCAAATCTAAGTAACTGGTTAAATTGCAAACGCTTTTCTATGCCGTTTGCAGTTCCGATGATTTGGCGGGAACCAACAAGTCATTTCAACGACTGTTACTTCTGCATGACAAAAGTGTCTGGATTTTCAAGGAAGAGCAAGCATAAAATTGAATATCCAGATATTCCGTCAGCAATAAAACCGGTTGTGCATAGCGAAAATTTACCAGTTCCAGAACCCCCGGCAAATTGGGAGGAAGATTTAGAAATCTATGACGATAGAAGTGAACCCGATGATGCATAAAGAAAGGGGCGATTCCTATTTACCCGAAAGCGACGAAAAAGAACATCATTTCATCCAACAAGCTGAACTAAATAATTTAGTTCGAGATCTTCACTTGTCCAAAGAACATGCTGAACTCTTAGGTTCTAGATTGTAACAATGGAATTTACTAGCCAGTGGAACCAAAGTTACAACATTTATGAACCGTAACCAGAAGCTATCCTCAATTTTCACTATGCAGGATAAAATGTGTGTTTGTGTTAATCCATATGGGGTTATGGAAAAATTAGGATATGCACATAACCCAGAAGAATGGCGTTTGTTTATAGATTCTTCTAAATCAAGTCTAAAAGCAGTTCTACTCCATAATGGCAACAGAAGACCTTCTATTCCTCTTGCACATGCAGTTGATATGAAAGAAACACGAGAGTATGTCGCTTATCCTAAATGCCATAAGATATGCTACATACAGGTGGCAAATATGTGGTGACCTAAAAGTCATCGGATTATTACTAGGTCTTTAGGGAGGATTTACAAAATTTTGCTGTTTTGTTTGTATTTGGGACAGTAGAGCAACACAGAGCCATTACCAAGTTACAGAATGGTCTCCAAGAGATCAGTATATTCCCAAAACATTCTGTTACCTCCGTTACATATTAAACTGGGATTGATTAAAAATTTCGTTAAAGCATTAGATAAAGAAGGACATGCGTTTAAACATCTTAAACAAATTTTTCCTAAATTAAGTGACGCGAAGCTGAAAGAAGGGGTATTTGTTGGACCACAAATCAGAAAACTACTAAGAGATCAACAGTTTGATAAAAAATTAAGTGATATTGAGTTAGCTGCGTGAAAATCTTTCAAAAGAATTGTTTCCGAGTTTTTGGCAAACAAAAAGGTAGAAGATTACCAAAATGTTGTAGAAGAACTACTTAAAAACTACTGCAAAATGGGCTGTCGTATGTCTCTGAAAATACACTTTTTGCACTCCCATTTAAATTTTTTCCCGGAAAATTTGGGTGCGGTCAGCGACGAGCAAGGAGAAAGGTTCCACCATGAATACCATGATATTCTCACAATGGAGCAACGCTACCAGGGAAGATGGGATTCAGCAATGATGGGAGATTACTGTTGGTTCCTCATGAGAGAAACTGATACAGAATATAAAAGGAAATCAGCGTTTGCAAAAAATTTGTGTACCAAAGACTTACCATAGTTTTTTATTCTAGTTCTAAAATTGTAGGAAAATTTTGGTGTTTGAATTCGTATTTAGGATGCTTTAAACTTCCCGATACAGCTATTTTAACATCAGTCACAACTTTTTTTTTCTTTTTTGTTGACTAGTGTTATCTTTGTTTTTATGCTGACGTCTTTCTTCCATTAAATCTAAGATTTTCTCCGTCATCCATTGTTTTTTTTTGTATCTGGTTGGTGTAAGAATTTCTTTTTGACATTTATCTATTGCTGTCTTTATTAATAACCATTTTGTCTGTGTTTCAGTATTTTGCTGGATTTGTTCTTTAACGTTCATTAAACGGTTATTAATTTCATCTGTCAGGCGTTGTTTTATGAGTGGGTTTCTTAGTTTACTTGTATCGATTTTACATCTGTTGTTCTACGTTTTATATTTGCATTTTGAGCCTAATTTTGGTCACTACTGGGTTGTGATCTGATCCTATGTCGGCACCTGGATAGGTTTTTGAATATATAATTGCGTTCTTGTATCTTTGTCTAATCAATACATAATCTATTTGGTTTCTTACAATTCTCCCTTCTTAATCTGCTGATGACTTCCAGGTATATAATCTTCTCTTTGGCATTTTAAACAATGTATTAGTTGTGACAAAATTATTGTTTTGGCAAAATTCGATAAGCCTGTCACCTCTTTCGTTTCTGTTGCCCAGACCATATCCTCCTGTACATTCTTCTACTTTTTCGTCTCCAACCTTTGCGTTACAATCTCCCATTATAACTGTAACATCCTGCGTTTTAATGTATTTTAAAATATTGTCTAGGTCTTCGTAGAAAGTTTCAATATCGCTCTCTGGTTTGTCCGCAGTCGGAGCATAAACTTGTATTTTGTTTAATTTGGGTTTATTCTGATTTAATTGTAAAAGGATAATTCTGTTGGAGTATGGAATGAAATTTACTAGAGCTTTATCAATGTGTTTGTTTAGTATTATCCCGACACCATATCTGTGTGAACCGTCTTGACATCCTGAATAGTATATTGTTTTATTGTTGATTTTCATCTTTCCTGAGTTGGGCGCCCGACAATGGCGCTATTGGACATCGCTGATTCCTAAAATGTCTATATTCAGCCTTTCCATTTCTTTAACGGCATTATGTACTTTTCCAGCTTGATGTAGACTTCTAAAATTCCAAGTCGCTACTTTGCAATGTTTTCGCATGTTGACGACCGGGGAGGCCTTGCAGTCTTGTGAGTTTCCTCCTCTGCCGGATCTTGTTTTCCGAGTTTCATGATCAGTAGAGTGTTGGGTTATGTTTGGTCATGTTGTCAGACTGCTGTTTATCACCAACATAATTCCCGCCATTTGCCCATGCCCAACATTTTTGCCTGACAAACATTTTTTCATATATCATAGCGTTGGCTATTGAAAAAACCTAAAAACAACCTGCTATTTTTCACAATCATAAACTTGTCAGTATGACACGTTTATCACGTTCAACAATTAAAGCTTTCTCTGTTCCAGTGTTTCCATACATCAAAGTTTGTCAGACTCGGCACCGTTAATCTATGGACACATTTTCAGCTTGCTATTAATAATATTTTATTTGGTACGCGGGATCCAGGACTATAAAGTATTATTCAATTTTAGTTACTTTATAAACAATAAATATAAAGATAACAAATAATATTAGCCGTACGTGCCTTTTTAAAAAAATATATGAAAAATACCATTTTTTTCAACACATTAGTAATTCTTTAAAAATGATTCCCAATACAAAAGTCTAATAACACTTATACATCCAGATTTAAAAAAGGTCATGACTAACTGTAAATAAGAACATTCTGAATGTAATCAGCCGATAAGCAAGGTCAAAGGTGCATTCGAAGATACCAATTAACAGCGTGACCAACCCTCGATATAAGATCTTGAAACCTCTGCGCCTTTCTAGTTCAAGTTGAGTTGCCTTGACATTGCCTTCTACACTTTCAAAATGAACAAATACTTCGTTTTCGTTGCCATTGCCTTCTTGGCTATCCAGGTAAGTCTTTCTTTTGTTTTAATAAATAATCACTGTTTGTAAAAGCTTTATAGTCTAGGATCCGATATAAGAACGACGTTCACTGATCTGTTTAATGGATAAAAATTATTTTTATTATTATAAAAAACAAGGAGTGGGGTGCAAGACATAATCTTGTCCAGACTTTAATTAATATTTTTTTCCAAATTCTACTAAAATGTTTTCGGTCCGGGCAGATATTATTTTGGATTTTTGGACCATTCGAAACAAAAAAGATCAATTGTAATGTTTCTCTTGAGTTGATCGTTTTCGAGTTATAAGCAATTTAAAACTAAAAAAAATATCATTTTTGAAATTACGAAGTACCTAAATTCAAGATCATACCTTATTCTATCAGTTCTTGTTACGTATTTCGGGCATATTTTATTTTAAAACATTGGTTCATAGTTGTTAATGGAGCTCGATAGCCGGTCTTGCCATAAGAAACCTTCCTCGTTAACCATTAAAATATATATATTTTAGAATAAATTATGGAAAAAATTTTTATCGGGAACTGATAGAAGAAGGGTTGGAACTTAAATTTTGGTACTTGATGATTACCAAAATAATATTTCCTTACTTGTATTTTTGAGCTTTTAAAATCGTCGTTTTTTTGTTCTGTTTTCAGTTTTAAATTGTTCTTTATAACTAGAAAACGATAAACTTAGGGAAAAAATTACAAAAGACCTTTTTTGTTTCGAATTATCCAAAAAATCTAAAAAAAAATATTTGCACGAACCGAAAAAATTTTAGCATAATTAATAACAAAAAAATAATTTTTTTAATTATTAATTAATTATAGTCTGGACCAAATTATACCGGGCGCCTCTTGTTTTTTATAATTTTTAACATCTTCTTCTTCTTCTTTTTGTATAGACATGACTCTGTCTGTTTTTCAATGTGCCTCCAGTAAGTTTTCGTTCCATCGTTTTCGTGGTCTTCCCACTGATCGTCTTCCTATTGGGGAACCGCCTCTCGCTGTCCTGACTACCCTATTTGTTGTCATTTGGCTTATGTGGTCATTCCATTCTATTCTTCTGTTTCTTACCCAGTTATTAATGTTATCCACCTTGCATCTCCGTCGTATAACTATCTATACTTCTAGCTCTGTCCCATAGAGTCTTACCATCGATTTTTCGAAGCGTTTTCATCTCCGCTTTTCGAGCAATCTTTTTGTCCTCTCTGTGTCGGGTCGTGTTTCTGCCGCGTATGTCATTATTGTTCTGATGACTGTTTTGTAAATTCTGCCTTTCATTTCTTTTCCGATATTTTTATTTCTCCATATTGTGTCATTCAGGCAACCTGCCACTCTGTTTGCTCTATTCACTTGATCTTCCACTTCTGTTTCGAGCCTTCCGTAGCTAGATAGTGTGATGCTTAGATATTTAAACTCCATCACTTGTTCTATTATCTGACCTTCCAGCTCCAATTTACATCTTATTGGATCTGCTGTTATAACCATGCATTTTGTCTTTTTTGAGGAAATTAACATGTTAAATTTTCTGGCGATTATGTTGAATTGGTGCAGCATACGTTGTAAATCATCTTCACTTTGAGAGATTAGTGTTGCATCGTCCGCATAGCAGATTATTTTAAGTTGTTTTTCTCCCATTTGGTATCCTTTTTAGTTCTTACTTTTTTTATTATTTCGTGCATGATCAGGTTGAACAATAAAGGACTAAAGGAGTCTTATCCCGTTGCCGGCTTCAATTTGGTCAGTTAGTTCATCTTCCACTTTTACTTTTATTGTGTTGTTCTGGTAGAAGTTTTCTATCGTTTTAATTATTCCCAGAGGTACCTACCTCTCTCGAGTATAACAATTGGATAACGTCCTTTAATGTGACCCTGTCATATGCTTCCTTAAGGTCCACGAAACATAAATATGCCGGTTTGTTGTATTCCAACGATTTCTCTTGAACTTGCCTCATTATAAATATAGCGGCAGTGCATGACTTTCCCGACCTAAAACCTTCTGTTGTTTTTCTTCTGCTAATGTTATAATTTCGTTCAATTTGTTTGTTATCACTTTTGTTGTTAATTTTAATGTTGTGTTTAATAAGTTAATCCCTCTGTAATTCTTCGGGTCTGATTTGTCTCCTTTTTCGAAGAGAGGTATTAGGATGCTTGATCTCCATTCTTGTGGTATTCTGTTTTGTTCTATTATTTTTTGTATTAGTTTTAATAGTTGTTTAGTTAGATCTTGTCCTCCGTACTTTAGGAGTTCGTTCGATATTATGTCCTCTCCTGGAGATTTTCTATTTTTTAATTTTCTTAATGCTTCCTTTACCTCTCCCTCCTCGATGTTTATTTCTTCGTTTGTCGTAACTTCTTGAAAACTTTAGTATGAATTACAAAAAATTCTTATCTAAAACTATTTTATTTAAAAAATATTTAAATCTTAACTACATAACTTAACAAAAAAATGTAAATTGCTCGCTTTTTATATTTTGAAGATATTGGGTCTATTGAATAAAAAGAAATATTTGCTTTTACTTCCTCGTGTTTAAGTATTTACTTAATAGTTATTGAATTAAGCATTGAAGAAATGACTTTATTCAATTAGTATTAAGTAAATACTTAAATACTTGTAAGTAAAAGCAAATACTTCTTTTTATCCAATAGATCCATATCTTATTGTTCGACCAATAACGTCTTTTTGCTTATATGGTTATCGTAGATTTTCCTTTTACCCATAACACTTTTACATACATAATGACTTTTCCTTGCATTTTCTTGTTCTTCAAGTACCATCTCCGTGACGTAGGTCGGCAATCATCATAGCTATTCGGATTTTAGAGACGCCTGCCCTGAAAAGCTCAGTTGATGTACATCGGAAAGTAATAATAATAAATAATATAGTATGGCATTTTTGCCGGGGAGATCCTTTCGGACAGTTCCGGCGCCATTTACATCTTTAACCCTGTTTCAAGTATGTACACTAGCCCAGGGGAACCGACGGCTTTACGTGCTCTCCGAGGCACGGTGAGACGGCTCGTGTCATTATTGGAAATGAAAATGGTTTGTCTTTGGCAGGCTCGAACCCACGTGCACTGGCGTATGAGGCCAGCGAATATGCCGTTACTCCACGGCCGGTCATCGCAAAATGACTATATAGTTTTGTTTTCACCATAATCAACTTTTTGGAAAAAAATTGTTCATAGGAATTTTGATTTAATATTGCAGTAATAAGCAAAAGTAATTTTTGCAAAGATAAGCCATGCTATCGTAACAGTTTATCTGTTACTAGTATGTTTATATAACATTGAATTAGTGTAACATTAACACAATCGGTGTTGATTATTATTAAGACTTGAGGTTAAAATATTCGACATTGACCGTTGCATCTCCTTATCAGTTGTTTGAAATTCGAACGCAATAGGAAAATTTGAAATATCAGGAATGATACGAATTATTGTACATTTCTTAGAACTAATATTATTTACACACTCATCAACTAGGGGACAAAAACAAAATGTGAGATTACAAAAGGATTTCAAATAATTTATTGCAAATATTTTTAAAGAATGTCTAAATAAGTATCCTGAATATAAAATAAACATTTTTTTCTAAGAAGTATCGCAAAAGCTCTTAAGAAAATTAAAACAGAACTCCATAAGTCAAAAACTGACACCAAAAAAATAAATAAACTACCAACTCAACTCCCAACAAAGTAGTCTTTAGGATAAGTTGGTGTAGTGTATGACCTCCGCGGTTGTTACACACGACATCATACTGTCCTACATATATTTGTTCAAACTCATGGTCAAATGGTCAATGTCTTGCTGCGGTATTCTGTTCCACTCCATTGAAAAGCCCTCAAAGAGTTGCTGTCTTGTATTGAACACAATATTTTGTTGTGAAATGCTTCTGCCCAATATCTCCCATACATGCTCAATTGGGTTTAACTGTATGAAATTGGGGACCAGCTTGTTGTACCAAGAGTACAACAATAGGATCGAGAATACCCAGCAAACAGACTTGATCCCAATTACGTGATAATTACGTTAAATTTACGGCAAATTTCAACGAATACGTAACTCGGTGATTTATGACGGGAAAAAAACGTATTTCAGTGCCAAATCATTCATCTATATATTAGTGCTTTCTTTATACATGTTTGACATTAGAATAATATAAAATCATAATGACGAATATAGTACATGTTTTTTATAATATTTGTGAATTTTGGTTACATCGCAAAGGTACGTTTATTTCACGTAATAATCACGAAACAGAAATAACTTCCTTTGGTTAAATTTTGAGAAATATTTTGGAAACAAAATTTTACAAGGATGTTGGTTAAATAGGTATCGCTTGAATTTTACTCATTGTATTTTATGGACGTCGAAAAATTAGATGTATTTCACGTAAAAGTAATGTAAATAATACCAATATTTAAACAAAAAGTTTATGATTTCGCTTTTAAGATCATTTAGCATAACTATTTCAATCCAACCTTGATTTAAAGCTATTTTTTTCTTTAAAAATATCACAGGAGCTAAAATGATGAGTCTTATTTTCAAATCGCGCGCGGTGATGAAGTACTACCAAGCCTTTCTCCTTTAAATACCATCACGTGACTAACATAGTTGGTTCGAAAGTTCGAAAAATAAATTAATCGATTTATCGAATAATAGATACGTTTCGATAGGATTATTTTTTTATATTATTCTGGTATTGAAATAGATTTTTAGTAAGACCAATTAGTTAATAGTAGAAGAAATTTAAAAACAAAAAGAAAATTCGTAATACTAATTTAAATTAAGTAGAATAGTTTAACTGTAATTTAAAAATAATCGATTTTTATAATCGATGATCATTACCTCTAATATCAGCTTCTCTGGCTGTGGCTTCTCACAACAAAAAGTGAAACGTGAAGAGCTTTATTTCCCTCGTTTTATTTAGGCGGGTTTATTTATAATAATGTCTTTCGTATTAACGTTTACCTCACTGCTCGAGGGTTGAAGTGCCATGATGCAATTAGAAAAAAACAAGAAAATGTCGAAGTGTCCTCCTCGAAATAAAAAGTGACCTGTGTTGTGTTTTGTGTTGGCAAATTTTTTAGTGTGTCTTTAGGTCGGTACCATTTTTGGTTCATTATCTTGCATAATAATTATACATGACAAATGTTTTAAAGTCTCTAAATTCTACTAAATAAATACATTGTTAATACTTTATATGCTTGTTTTGTTTATATCATATTATGAGGATAATAATTACGTGATTCTTAAGTTAATTAAGGTCGAATTATTTACGTGAACCGAGGACGTATCTTTCACGTGAATACTAATATATACATTCCCTAAAAGATACGTTAATCAACACGTATTTGCAACGTGAATTTCCCGAAAGATTTTATTGCTATTTAAGGTAAATAACACGTCTATTGAAGACGAGTTATTCACGTAATTTAAAGACGTATTTTCAATGTGACATTTCAACCAAATTTTCACGTGAAATTCACGTAAGCAATTTACGTATATTGGTGACAAATGTACCCAAAATTCACGTAATTAACACGTCGGTCTGTTTGCTGGGTAATATCGCGGTATTCTGTGGCATTTAGAAACCGTTCCAGACAAACGAGATTGGTTCTTCCACCAAGATTAATACCACCCTCTACTATCTATTAACCTCTTGCACGTTGGCCAATCGTTCGGCATTGCCAGATCGTCTCATCAAATTCTTTTGGGTCTTGTCGATCTATATAAGGTTTTTTATCGCTATCGACGCCTTCCTTCTTTCAACAACGTCTCCAGGTCTTTCTGTTCTGCAATTCTCCATCTCTAAGGTCTCGTCTTTCCACGGCCTCGTCCACTTCATCATTCGATGATCTTCGGGGTCTACCTTTTCATCTCTTTCCTATTGGGCTTCAATCCGTAATCTTTGATATCCACCTTGTACGATGTCCATACCAAATTAAACATCTCACATGTCCGTCTTGTATCTGGTGCAAATCTAAATCGGGACTCATCTGTGAACAAAACAGAGGCCCACTCACGTCTAATCCAATTTTCGTGTTGTTGCGCCCACTAAAGTCAATGAGCGCGATTTCCTCTGGATAATACAGGCAGTCCCATAGATCTTCAAGCAATAAACCCTACTTCATGCAGTCTATTTCTAATGGTTTGGCTACTTACAAACACCTGGTATGTCTTTTGTAGTCTCAAAGCCAACAGTTTTCTTATTGGTGGCTTTAGGATCTGTTCTAGTTCAATCCTTAGTTGACCTGTGAATTCCTGCCCCATATCACTTAGCACATTGCAATGGCATATGATGTGCATAGCAGTCTCATCTTGCATTTCGAATTTTCTGCACCATGGTTCATTTACCTTACCGAGTTTGTATATAGGTGTTTTCTTAAACGACAAAGTCGAGTCACCATTTCGGTGACCGTTTTAACCCTCGTAAGGCGGTGCTTAGATTCTTACGTAATCGACGGTGCGGGGTGCATTTGCACCCCATCCGTATATCCTTGTTTTTCATATGTGAACGTCGGGGAAATTGATTTGAAAGATAAATAGGACTTGTTTATTAAACTATGAAACATAATTTTTCAAACCAAGTACTCATTTCTTCTTAAAAAAAATTATTATCATTGCATCACAAACACATGAAATTTTTCACAGAGTGAGCAACACAAAGTTTTTACACACAATACAGTTATGTCGGGACTTTCTGTCTTTTTCTGTGACATAAGTAACACCGACCTTGTTCCGTTGTAGCTCGGTTAGCTCCAGGTGTAACATCAGAAACGTCCAATTCAGGATATGAAATTTTCATCATATGCACCCTACAGTCGTTTTTCCAAAAAAACACTTAAACGCAAAGAGTTCTAAATGCTGTAATGGGTGGATTGCGTTTAGAATTAAATTTAATGCGAATAAAAAAATGGACAAAAATAAAAAAAAATTATTAAAAAAGTTAGGTGAGAAAAACGAGGTCTCGGGTGCGGCTGCACCCCGCACCGCCTTACGAAGGTTAATCTCTCTTTTGTTGAAGTTCATTAAATTGCCTGAGAGTTTTTTATCAATATTCCTGATTATTTTCTTACTTTCTTATTTGGCCTTTAGTGGCTCCCCATTCCATTTCTTTTGATGATTGCTTATGAATAAACCAGTTCTGAACCTAGCTTCTTGTAGCATCTTATATATATTTCTCAGTAAAATTCAAAGACCAACAATCCAGCCTCTGTCCTATTAACTCCGGAGTTCCGCAAGGTAGTGTTCTCGGGCCGCTGCTTTTCTCACTCTACATAGCCGATATACCAGAGTCTCATAATACTACGATCGCTTCCTTTGCTGATGACGTAGCAATACTAGCGGTAAATGAAGATCATATACAAGCCTCACAAGACTTGAAACACCATCTGGACATACTCAGTGAATGGTACATAAAATGACGAACAAAAGTAAATAAAACAAAATCATCTCAAATAACGTTTACAAACCGCCACAATACATGCCCACCTGTAAGAATGGAAAATGTACGAATACCAACAGTAACAGATGCTAAATACCTTGGCCTCCATCTTGACCAACGTCTTACTTGGAAAAAACATATACAGACTAAAAAAGAAGACAACTAGACTTAAAATTTCGGCAAATGTATTGGCTCCTTGGACGCAGATCAAAACTCAACATCCAAAACAAAATTCTTCTGTACAAAGCAATACTCAAACCTATTTGGTACTACGGACTACACCTCTGGGGCTGTGCAAAGTCAACATCACTGAATATCATCCAAAGATTTCAGTCTAAAAGTTCTAAGATCAATAGTGGATGCACTATGGTATGTAACTAGTCAAACACTTCACGAAGATTTAAATATACCTTTCATCAGAGAAGAAATCCATCGAGCCTCGGAATCACAAAACAAACGTACCATTCACCATGACAATGAGTTAGTAAGGGAATTATTCCATAATGGCCCTGTCACAAGGAGACTAGACAGATCCTGGCCTCAGGACCTATTTTAAAACTTTAAACATAAATAGAATAAGATGAGACATCATTGGAAGTCTCTTCTTCATGCCCAAAAACATGGAACAAATTTACTTAATACTCATTTAATGATGTAGATTGTAAATAAACAGAATTGCATAAAAAAAATCTATCCACTGAAGATCAATCCTTGTGTCATCATATCTGAGTTCATCATAAAAATGGATTCCTCAAGCAAAGTCCCAGTCAGTAGTCTTTCCTTTCAAGTACCTATCTTAATATTTGATACATTGAAAGTTCCTTTGTCATCATAATCATTATCATCATTCAACCTGGATCCATCCACTGCTAGATATAGGTCCCCCCAGTGGCGGCTCGTGATTTTTACAATAGGGGAGGCTATACCTAACTGTAAAATATCTAGACAAATTTGCACTAGCAAAAAAATGCGCCAAAAAATGTAATTTAAGGCCCCATCTTTTGACCATTTTTTATTTACATTTCATAATATCATCCTAATTCATAATTTCATGATATCATCATTTTAAAAATAGTTAGTCTAATAGTAAAAGTTTAATACCAAAGTTTGTGTCGTTTATTTGTTAACAATTCCATCTATTTGTAAATAGATACCTATGCATATCAAAATAAATACAGATTTGAAGTTTTGCAGTCCATACATAATGAAGCTTCAAATTTTTCAAGATACTCAACTGAATTTTTTTAATTCTAAACGCGGCCTACTGCGAATTCAAAAACACGATAAATGACCGATATTTTGCTTTGAGTTAGAGATATCGGAAAAAGTTATTTGAGCAAGTTGTTCCAAATATTATTATAACCCCACATACCAAATTTCATAACAAAATTCGCACTTTTAGATTTTTCATTATTTTTAGTCAGGACCCTAAAATTCGTTGTTCCGAGACGCACCCAACCACCCAACGGAGCTGAGAAGCTACACTGCCTCCCTTGGTATATCTCCGGCCAGCGTGTGATGGCGCCGTAGATGCCACTGTTAGGAGACCGGGTCTCCTTAAACGCCTGCTGCGCTGCACGGAGCATTAGCAACGGAGAATGCTGGGCTTCTCGGCTCCGTTCGTGCATCTCGGGATAACCCAGGGTCCTGCCTACAATAATATGTAATAAAACTGAGACGCGATCATGCGTTCTAATGCTAATGCTCCGTACGTATGGATAATTAGTGATAATATGGAATTTACACGTTGTATAATAGTGAGAGTAATTGTTGTTTTCGCGATTCATGATAAACAAAACAGTATAGAGTGTGTAAAAAATTTATGGGGAGGCTGAGCCTCCCTTGCCTCCTCTGACGAGCCGCCACTGGGTCCCCCTCAGTCTTTTCCATGCATTTCTGTTTTGTACTGTTTGCATCCAGTTTTTGTCGATCCGTTTTATGTCATCAGACCATCTGGTTGGCGGACGACCAAAGTTCCTTTGTACTTTTTTAAAAATCTGAAAAAATAATGTTAATTGGTGATTGCTATAATTCACTTTCTAGGATCTTGAATAATTTTTAATAATTTTAATTGATTGCATCTTCTTATATACCGTTTTTAACTTTTTTCACACACTGTAGACAAACTTACTACCATACTTTTATGCTTACAGGCTGTTGAATCCAAACCGAGGGCTTCCCAACAACAACGCCCAGCTGCCCAAAATGTAGCAGAAGACGACCTCGCCAAGAAAGCTCAAGATTTGATCAAAAAAGCCGATGAAGTCGTTACCGGAAACCTCCCCAGCACCGAACAGATCATCAACAACGTAGAGGAAACCGGCAAAAAATTGGTTAGCAACATTAAAGATTTCAACGACTACCTTAAGACCCAAGTAAGTAATTAAAATAATTTATTAATTGTAATATTTCTAAGAGCCTAGTATCTAAGGGCCTAACACGAACATAAAAATCAGAATATATAAAACAGTGATTAGACAGGTGCTCATGTATGGGTGTGAGACGTGGACGCTGACAAAAACAATTGAAAGAAAACTAAGCTGTTTTGAGAGACAATTACTAAGAAGAATAAGAACAAATGCCGAGGTCAGACATGTATAGGTCATAGGTCTAGTGACATAGTCCAAGAGATTAAATCCCAACGTCTCAGATGGGTTGGACATGTCCATAGACTCCCTAATAACCACCTTGCCAAGTTAATCTGTAGGAAGCCCCGAAAGGAAAAAGGCCCTTGCCCTTAGTACATCCACGAATACGCTGGAGAGATAATATATGGTCAGGAACAATGGGACTACACTGACTCCACTAGAAGATCTTAACTGTGGAAGGGTAGTTTCTTAGATATGGTAGTGGATACGAATTTATAAATTACGATAATAAATAAATAATTTAATAATTACGATATCTTTTAAGAAAAAAAACCATTTAAAAAACTGTAACTTAAATATTATGTTGTTTTTCATATTCCAATGGTTATTTTGTTTAAGTATGACTAATCTGCTCATCATTTTTAGCTCACTGCAAACAAAGGTGATGTAGACAAAATATTGAGACAAGTATCTGACAATTTGCACGCTACCAGTGAAAAAATCCAAAAAGATGTTTTGGGACCACAAGGACAAAAGAAAGCTTCTGAAATCAGAGAAAACTTACACGCACAGATCAAATCCGCTGCCACTCAAATTGAAAAACTTACTGCAGCTGTCAAACCCGAAGCAGAGAGTAAGTATAATTTTGGTTAAATTAAAAGAAAGATTAAATAAACTTAAATAAATAAGTAAGGTTAAATAAACTATTTCCTAGATTTTTCTATTATTTGCATTATGTTCAGATGGTGTTATCGAGTATCTCTTTTTCTTCACTAAGTGCCGTCTCCCAATCGGAGGTTGGATATCATCAACTCTATCTTTAGTCTATCTTCCGCTGCTCTAAAGAGTTCTACAGGGTGTCCCGGAAAATAGTGCGTTCCTTCAAGTTACGGGCTAAGTGCACCATTTAAAGCAAAAAAGTCTGATAAATTTTTTTTGTAAAGTCAACCGTTTTCAAAAAAATAATTTATTAATTTTAATGCATTTGATTAATGTCCACAGAAATGCAAATACAGCCGGCAACGCTGCGTTCCTTCTTCTTAGTCTAGGCGCCAGAGGGGTCACCGTGTCATATTCAATTCTGATGGAGAAACTCAACGGTTTCTTATGGATTTCTGGCTGCTGATTACGAATTTTGAGGGGGGATTTCGATCCGAGTGGTCAAAAAATTGTTATAAACAATTTAATTGTTTATAAATTGTTTATAAGGCTCTGGCTCATAAACTAAAAGAGATAAAAAAAATGTTTCAAATAAAATTTGTTCCTTAATAAAAAACGAAGAAACAACCGTTTACTAAACTTAAATCTAACAATTAGAACTCAAGATATTGTAAAATTAGTGCACAATGCAAATTGCAAATTGCAAAATAAGTATTTTTCGAAGCTTTTTTCGATCGTAACGTAGGGCAAATGAGCCCTATAAGATGTCGTTTTAAAGCTTACTTAACAGGCTTCCAAACAAAGTTTGTTTAATTACTTGATCTTCATTTGTTTTAAAGTTATACCCGTTTGAAGTTACAATTTTCTTAAAAATATTGTACATTCATTTGTTTATAAGGGTTTCAAGCAAATTTAAGCTATAAACATTTATACTTTAATGAACAATACTGATAAAAAAACTTAAAAGGAACAATTTGAGGTTATGAAAATGTTCATAAGTTTATTTTTGGCCAAGATGTCGATATTTTAATGGCGCGTTATGAGGCGGAAGATCGGCTTACAGTCAATTAAGTATTTTTCGACGCTTTATCGATCGTAACTCGGCTTCTACGCAGTAAAATGAGCTTTTCGTGGTCTCGTTTTAAAGCTTAATTAATAAACTTCCAAACAAAGTTGTCAAATTACTTTATCTTCATTTGTTCTAAATTTATACTCGTTTGAAGTTATAATTTTCTTAAATAATTTGTACATTAATTTTTGTATAAGGGTTTTTAGTAAATTTCAGCAATAAGCATTTATACTTTAAATAAAACTAATAATAGAAAAACTAAGAAGGTGTATTTTGAGTTTAAGAAAGTGTTCGTAGGTTTATTTTTGGCCAAGATATTGATAATAAAATAGCACGCTCTGAGGCTCAAGATCAACTCACAGTCAAGTAATAAATATCATGGTAAATATACCGATCGACTGCTCTCGTCTTACACTATTTTGCTCAGGAAGCCTTGACTATTCTTAATATGTCTATCAATGTCTACAATAATATAATATACTACTGTCAATTCTGTCTATTTGTTACAACAAACTCATTGTCTCTTAATAGTGTAATGTGATATTGATTCGTTGCAATAATGAATAATTTAGTTAATAATAAATTGTGTATTATATGTCAAAAAAATATCAACATCAAAGTGTCTTCGACTGAGAACGGTTGTGCACTTATAATTGAAACAGCAAATCTTCGTAAAGATTTTTCTCTTGTTTTCTCTTGTTGAAGGAGGCATTTCTATTGTTAAAGATATGCCATCAACATCAACCTCAATCCACTTACATATAAAACGAGCATTTTATGTGGTGTACACACAATTAACGTGCCTCGAAGATTCTGCAAAAGAACTTGATCCACTTGTATATGGATATCTTATAGATAATAAAACTCTGAAGCCCCAAAAAGTTTTAATTTTAATGCCTTCAAAATCAGATTTAGTACCACCATGTGTATGTAAAAATTGCTAGAAGAAATTATGCAGATGTAAAAAAGGTGAGATTCCCTGTATATCTCGATGCAGATGTATGAAAGAAAATGTTTGTAAAAATAGTAATAATAAATAATATCAACTCACTTTTTAGTTATATTTCTGAAATGTTAGTTTTTAATGTGTTTTTCTTTCTCATTTAGTACAAAAAATAGAAGACAAATTAAATAGAATGAAAGGTGATACGAGATACAGTCTGATGATTTAATTATAAGAAGTATATGATAAAATTTTATTAGGATCTTCAAAAATGAAAAATGAAGATAACGTATATATACATAGAAATTATAATTTGCATCGAGATCTTAGCGCGTGAACCTTTACGCTGGCGCTGTGAGTCAATCTTGCGCCTCATAGCGCGCCATTAAAATATCGATATCTTAGCCAAAAATAAACTTCCGAACAGTTTCATAAGCTCAAATTGTTCCTTTTGAGTTTTTCTGTCATTATTGTTAATTAAAGTATAAATGTTCCTAGCTCAAATTTGCTTGAAACCCTTATAAACAAATGAATGTACAATATTTTTAAGAAAATTATAACTTCAAACGGGTCTAACTTTAAAACAAATGAAGATCAAATAATTTAACAAACTTTGTTTGGAAGCCTCTTAATTAAGCTTTAAAAGGACACCTTATAAGGCTCATTTACATGCGTAGAAGCCGAGTTACGATCGATAAAGCTTCGAAAAATACTTATTTTGCAATTTGCAATTTGCATTGTGCACTAATTTTACAATATCTCGAGTTTTAATTGTCGGATTTAAGTTTAGTAAACGGTTATTTCTTCGTTTTTTATTAAGAAACAAATTTTTTTTGAAACATTTTTTTGTATCTTTTTTAGTTTATGAGCCAGAGCCTTATAAACAATTTATAAACAATTCAATTGTTTATAAAAATTTTTTGACCACTCGGATCGAAATCCCCCCTCAAAATTCGTAATTAGCAGCCAAAAATCCATAAGGAACCGTTGAGTTTGTCCATCAGAATTGAAAATGACACGGTGACCTCTATTTGGCGCCTAGACTATCTGTTTAAAAATAATTTTACTGGAACTCAAGTAAATATCACGAATCATCGACCATTAGGCATAATAATGTATTAATAAAATACTGATAACAGTTATAGAATAATAGCATAATATTTGTGTTTATTAAATATCTAATAAATAAGCTTTGTATAGTGTTTTAACTTGCATGAAAAGTTTTTATAACAATCAACAAACAAGCTACGTCTTCAAGAAATATCTATCGGTAGAAGAGATGATTACTAATACTCCCAGCCCATACATACTTTTGGCATTATAAAAGTAAAACACACGCGCACCATTTCTCGTAAAACAATCTTTAACTGCACACAACACTTTACACATTTTGTTTTGAAACCATCTACAAATCCTTAAACTTCGAGGTAAATCGCCTTGGTGTACCTAAATCTTGCACTAATTATACACTATAGGTATGTAATTAACATGATACTTGCGATCGAAATCATGACAATACCACAACAATACGATGTATTCTCGGGTTACAGGTAATTATGATATGACTGATGACTAGTGATGAAGTTTGTGTTTACAATTTTAAATATCTTCGCTATGTCAAAATAAATAAAACTGCCGGGTTTCTAAATGTAAATTTTAGTAAAAGACATTATTTTATTTTTCTGATGCAACAGATGACTTTTGAAAAAAAAATTATAAGAAAGTTTTCTTTTAAATGGTGCATTCTACCCACACCTTTAAGGAAGCCACTATTTTCCGGGACACCCTGTATAGCACTGCATTTAAATCAGTCCCTTAAATTCTTCTACCATGACACTCTCTTTCTTCCTATACTCCTTCCTCCTCTTATCTTTCCCTGTGTTATCAGTCTTGCAGTCTTGCTCAAGTATCTCATATCGCTATCCCCTTATTACGTGTCCTAATTAGATAATGTAACTTTATTATTTTTATTGTGTTTATTATTTCGCATTCTTTACCCATTTCTCGCAATATTTCCGTGTTCCTTTTCTTCTGTGTCCATGCTACTCTAAGCATCCTTCTGTAACACCACATTTCAAATTTATATTTGTATTTACCAACCCTTTTTATCGGTATTGTCATCTATTTGTTCCTGTTATATTAATTTTTAGCCCATATTCTTCACAGAAAATGTTTGTTTTCTTAAGTAGTAATTGAAGTTATTCAGCAGAGCTTATCATAATCACCGTGTCATCTGCACATCGTATGTTCTTAATAGATCTTCCGTTAAATATTATTCCCTCAATTTGAGATAGTAATGTTTCCTCAAAAATGGCTTTCCTATATACATTAAATAGTATTGGAGACCTAATACATCCCTGCTAACACCTTTCCTGCCTGATTTTAATTTCTGGACTGGGTTCGTTACTCATTAAAATTTGTTCTCTTAGATTCCAGTAAAGGTTTGAGTATCTCCACCTTTGGTAAATTTAGTTTGCTCTTGGGGTATTTCTCTTTGTAGGAAATTGTTCAGTCTCTCATTTATTATGTGAAGCATTATTTCACTGGCATGAGAAATAAGGGAGACGATTCTAAGTTGCCGCATTTATGGAAGCTGCCTTTTTTATGTATTGTCGTTATTGGAGATTTTGTCCAGTCGTGAGTCCATTGCACTTCAAAGCATGTGAAGTAAGTAATTTTATTCCGGTTTCTTCTATGGCTTTGAACATTTTTGTTTTTATCACTATCTGAAAATAGTGCTTTGTTATACTTGAGTTTGCTGATCACCAGTCTTTCGTTCTCGAGTATACCAGGTTCTTCTTCCATTTCTTCAAGGGTTTGGTCAATAAGTTCCTGGAGTTGATCATCTTTATATAGATCTTGGCAATATATCCCCATGTCGCTGTTCTTTGGGTTGATAGAAATCAAGTTTAGGTGTTAGTCTCTCCGTTAAGATTTTCATTAACAGTTTGTACATATGTGTCAAGAGGCTGAGGGGTCTATAATTTTCTAATTTAGTAATATCACCTTTTTTGTGTACCTAACATACCATCACTGCATTGTTCCAGTCTTTTGGAATCGTACCCACATGCACATGTAAGCATTTAATAAGCAGTTCGCTTACTGATTTTAATAGAATTTCTCCTCCTGCTTTTATTGCCTCATCACCAGGCGATCGATGGTTTTTCATTCCCTTTAAAGCTGATCTTACTTTTGACACTGTAATGGGTAAAAGTACTTCAGATCCATGATTTATGAGAGTCCTTACTCGTGTCTGTAAATTTGTTTGCGGTATTTGGCTGGTATAGAGGTCTTTATAAAACTCCCAGTTATTTTCAGAATATTTTGTTTATCTGTGATGTTGAAATTTAATATTACATAATGTATAAGAATCGTTAAATATATTAACCGTTTATTTCGTTTGTTTGCAGAAGTGAAGAATGACTTGTTGGCTGCTGCTAACCTCTTCTTGGACAAAGCCATCAATGTTGCCGATGACTTGAAAAAAGTAGTCGCTGAACACAAAAACTAAATGATCTAGTATTTTATATTTATGATGTTTTAAATTTTTATGTAATATAAACATAAAACAATATTGATATTTTATTCGAACATAATATTCAAAAATAATCATTATAAAAATAATCATTATATTATTCTAGATAGTTGTAACATAGTATTGAGAGATACGTCTAAAACTGTTAGACATACTGCAGGTAAAATATTGATAAGGTCTCAGGAAAAAAATGTTATCAACATTTTTGTGTGTGACTTGAGCGGTGTCAATTATATTGTTGAACTGTACGTACCCCATCGTGACCTTCTCGCTGCTGATACATATAATAGAATAGAAATATACCATTGGAAAGATACAGAGCTTCCCATTGATCCCGCTACCTTTACGTCTTTATAAAACTTAGTTATTTACTGCTATATGTATGCCATTTTTAAGTCATTATCTTTCTTTTGACTCTTTTTAAGATTTTCCAGAGAAAATGATCATTACAAAAATCAACAAAGAAAAAAGTTTTCCTGTAGTTATCTGTAAACCATATAATACAAAAAACAGTAAAATCCTTTATAGCCCAGTCGGGATATCATTTGACCTTGCATTTGGAGCTGCCCCAAATTTTATTTTTCTAATCTTTAGGGAGGCTCAATATTAGTATAAATTTAAAATCTCGACTGAATTCCACCGTTGCGTTAGCCGCCATCTTGATTTTAAACGAGAACCGTTTTTGCTCAATATCTCCGCCATTTTCAATTTTTTGACAAAAAGTGTAGAAACTGAAATTGTTGAAAATGCGATTTTCTATAATTTAATTTTTTTCGTGCGGTCGATATTTTCCGAGTTACGAGGGGAAAATAGTGACAGTTGTAGCATAATTATTGAATTATTAAATTATCTCGTTTATTACTAGTTTTACAACAAATATATACCTATACAAAAATGAAGAGAATTAAATTTTGTACAATTTTGATGCCGTTCATTTTTTTGATAAAATCAATATTTAAGGTAGTACTTATGTGGTAAATGTGCGAGCGTAAGACCTGATTGATTTTGTAGCAATTGTTTTTGTTCAATATCTCCGCCATTTTCAACTTTTCGACAAAAAGTGTAAGAACTGAAATTGTTGCAATTACGATTTACTACAATTTTTCGAGAGAACCAGTGGCGGGTCTACAAGGGGGGGAAATAGGAAAATTCCCCCCCCCCCCCACAAGGTTCTAAAAAAAAATGTTGAAACATCACGATATTTTAACTGACATAAAATTTAAAATATCGACAGACAAATTCAACCAATAAAACGCGCTAGTTAATAAGATTAAGTGAACTTAATGCATATAATGTCTTTTTATGCCTTTTATATACTTAGTTTGGTTGATGTTTCATTGGAAGTTGCAAAAATTGTATAAAATATAATTCTCTTTATTTTTGTTTATGTACAATTATGTCGTAAAATTAATAATAAATGAGACAATTCAATAATTATGCTTCCCCTCCGCTTCCATTATTGTCCCCCTTAACTCGGAGAATATTGATCGTATAAAAAAATTGTGCCAAAGAAATTATAGGAAATTGCATTTCCAACAATTTTCTTTCCCACTATTTATGTCGAAAAGTTGAAAATGGCGGAGATATTAAGCAACAACAGTTCTCATTTAAAATCAATATGGCGGCAATATTCAGTCGAGATTTTAAATTTACACTACTATTGATCTCTCCTAAAGGATAGAATTATAAAATTTGGGGCAGCTCGCAAACAAAATTCAATTCAATAATTATGCTCCCCCACCAATTTTTACTATTTACCCATGTAACTCGGAAAATATCAACCGCATGAAAAAAATTGTTAAAAAGAAATTGTAGGAAATTATATTTTGAACAATTTTAGTTGAAAATGGCGTAGATATTGAACAAAAACATTTGCTATAAAATCAATCCGGTCTTACGCTCGCGCCATTAACGCATACGTACTACCTTAAATATTAATTTTAGCAAAAAAATGATAGAAATCAAAATTATGTAGAATTTATATTCTCTTCATTTTTGTATAGGTACATATTTGTTGTAAAACTAACAATAAACGAGATAATTCAATAATACAATAATTATGCTCCAACTGTCACTATTTCCCCTCATAACTCGGAAAATATCGACCACACGAAAAAATTATAATAAATAAAATTATTGAAAATCGCATTTCCAACAATTTTAGTTTCTACACTTTTTGTCAAAAAATTGAAAATGGCGGAGATATTGAGCAAAAACCGTTCTCGTCTAAAATCAAGATGGCGGCTAACGCAACGGTGGAATTCAGTCGAGATTTTAAATTTGGACTAATATTGACCCTCCCTAAAGATTAGAAAAATAAAATTTGGGGCAGCTCCTAATGCAAGGTTAGGCCTGTTATTCGTCTAACCCGACTGGACTATTATAAAAGGTATATATTTGAAATCCCTAAAAAGTACAAATAATCCGTCAAGGAAACATCGGTTGAAAATGCTAACTTAAGCCTAGATGCTTAATAGTATATTACTTTATGAGGCGGAGAAGCATGACTTTTCTTGACGCGCCCGATATTACGCGCCGAACGAAGTGAGGCGCGTAATAGAGGGCAAGTCAAGAAAAGTCGCTTCTTTGCCGAATAAAGTATACTATTTTTTCTTCAAACGTAGCAATTTTCAACCATAAATAGTACAATTCCAACACTTTTAATTGATGGAGGCGGAAATCTAGAATGCCTCAAACGACATGGGGGCTGGAAATCAAGCACGGTTGCCGAAGGATATATAGAGGATTCAATAAGAAATAAGAACGATAATGCTCAAAAAATTTTAAACCCTTATGATTCGCCAACATCGGGAATGATTGCTGAAAGTTGTGCTCGACCATCAGTATCATCAACAATTACCAATGCGTATCAAGAGTCGGGAACATTTTTGCACGGTTTCAATTTTGAAAATGCCTCATTAACTAATTGTACTTTTAATATTACTATAAATAAAAATGATGTTTAATTGTTGTTAATGACATTTGTATTGTTGCTTTGTGACATGTTTCGTATTGTTGCCATGACAACATTTTTCCCTCCGCCGTAAAGAAATGGGAAAAAAAACTGCTCCCGGCGGAGACATCAAACTTTGACAGGATCAAGTTAGATAAGTAATGTCATCATTATTTGACGTTTGAAGAAAATAGTATATTACTTTATGAGGCGGAGAAGCATGAGTTTTCTTGACGCGCCCGATATTACGCGCCGAACGAAGTGAGGCGCGTAATAGAGGGCAAGTCAAGAAAAGTCGCTTCTTTGCCGAATAAAGTATACTATTTTTTCTTCAAACGTAGCAATTTTCAACCATAAATAGTGCAATTCATACGCTATTTTTACTCGAAATTAAGGATAATATAGAGGATTCAATAAGAAATAAGAACGATAATGCTCAAAAGTTTTAAACCCTCATGATTCGCCAACATCGGGAATGATTGCTGAAAGTTGTGCTCGACCATCAGTATCATCAACAATTACCAATGCGTATCAAGAGTCGGGAACATTTTTGCACGGTTTCAATTTTGAAAATGCCTCATTAACTAATTGTACTTTTAATATTACTATAAATAAAAATGATTTTAATTGTTGTTAATGACATTTGTATTGTTGCTTTGTGACATGTTTCGTATTGTTGCCATGACTACATTTTTCCCTCCGCCGTAAAGAAATGGGAAAAAAACTGCTGCCGGCGGAGACATCAAACTTTGACAGGATCAAGTTAGATAAGTAATGTCATCATTATTTGACGTTTGAAGAAAATATATTTTACTAATATGCCCCAGGTAACATTTGAGCTGTGGTTGGACTTGTTCACATGGTGAACGTATGGCAGCAAGTGACAATGAAATGGATAGAGACTTCCAACGATGACATGACAGTCTATGGTGTACAGCTAGTTAAAATTAGAAATGGTGCAACAACACTCACTCCATTGTGAAAAATAATCATTTAAAATTCAGTAAACTAGAAGTTGTAGTTAAAAATGTATTAACGTATATTGTCAGTGAAGGTGGTTAGGCAAACCACATTACAAAAATGTTTGTATTTGAGAACTAAAGTCAGTAATCAAATCTTGTTGTCAAGGGACCTAAGATTTAAAAAAGCAATTTTGTGTTGATTTAAAGTTATCGAATTTATTTAACTTATTAGTAGCTTTTGGAATTTGTGTAAGTTTAAAAAAGACATCACAATGGGGTGACTGAGGTGTAAAATGTCTTAAATAATCTAGGAGGATGTATCATTAAGAAAGCACAAGCTCAAACTTAGGCGACTAATTCCTAAAGACCTCGCAGGCTGCCCGGATCCCTAAGGGCCACCCCCATTGTGATCTCTTTTTTAAACTTACACAAATTCCAACAGCTACCAATAAGTTAAATAAATTTCGATAACTTTAAATCAACACAAAATTATATATATAACACCGGTTTATAGCGTCCTGCGCCTTCCGGTTCCTATTCTCCAGCCGCGTCGATCTGTCCAATCTCCTGGTCGGAGATCTCTCTCAGATATGGCTTTCTGGATTCCACTTATCCAGGTTGTTTTCGGTCTGCCCCTTTTCCTTCTTTCCGGGGGTTGCCATTCCATTATTAGCTTTGGGAGTCGATGTTCCTCCATTCTTTGTACATGGCCATACCAACAAAGTTGTTTTTGTTGGACTTCTTCATTTATGTTTGTTTTTCTATTCATAACATCTCGTACCCGTTCATTCGTTATATGTGAGACTCTGGAGATGCAGGCCGATCTTCGCCAGAAGTCCATTTCCAGTGCAAGCAACTTCTGTTCTGTTCGCTTATTCAGTTGCCAGGTTTCACATCCATACAGTACCACGCTTTTAAAGATGCTATTATAAAGCTGTGTTTTCTTTTCTTTTGATATGGTTTTTGACCAAAGTAGCGAGTTCAAAGCTCCTATTACCTTCTTTCCTTTCATAATTCTTTCCTCTATTTCGAATTCTGTCCTTCCACTTTGTTGGATTCTCGTTCCAAGGTATACATAATCAGAGCTTGGCTCGATAACCATATCATCCTCTAGATGTAACTCACTTTTCTGTCCTCCTATACACATATATTTGGTTTTCTTCATATTAACGTATAGGCCCCATTTTTTGTATTCTCGAAACAGCCGGTTTGTCATAAATATTAGATCATCTTTATCCTGGGCAATCACCACCTGATCGTCAGCAAAATGCAGTGTGTATAATGTTGAGTCGTCGTTTAGCTGTATCCCCATTCCAGAACACGATTTGCGCCACTTATGCAAGACCTCATTTATATAGATTTTAAACAGTGTTGGCGATAAGCTGCATCCCTGTCGTAGTCCCTTATTCACCATGAAGCTATTAAATAATCTGCTGTTGATTTTTATGTTTGCTTGGATATTGTTATAGAATTGTTGCACTGCTTTTATTACAGTTATATTAATAGGGGATTTTTCCAGGACTTGCCATAATTTACAAAGTGGTACGGTATCATATGCCTTAGTTAGATCAACGAATAGTAGATGTATTTCTCTGTCTATGGCTACTTTTTTTTCATTGAGTTGGTTGAGCGTGAAGATGTGGTCGATACAGGATCTTCCTGCTCGGAATCCTGCTTGTTGTTCGATCTCTATAGGTGCATATTCATTTTCTATTTGAGCTTTTAAAGTTTTCCCATATAATCTGCTAAAGGTGCTGGTTACAGTAATACAGCGATAGTTCTTGCAGTCTTCCTTGTTACCCTTTTTGTGTATTGGGGTTATCCATCCTGTTTTCCAATTTTCTGGTATGTTTTCTCCATTTGTGTAGTTGTTGAAAATTAAGGTTATTAGTTTGATCAATTTTGCAGTTCCATTTTTTATAAGTTCCGCTGGTATTCCTTCTGGACCACATGCTTTTTTATTTTTTAGTGATTTAATCATTCTCTCAACGAATTCGTCATTTAATTCTACGACTTGACCATTTAAATTGTAGTGCTTTGGTGATGTATTTATGTATTCCTGTCTATTTTCTTGAAGTTCTTCTTTGTAGTGGGTTTTCCATTTTTTTAAATCAATCATTTGAAGGTTTGTATTATTTCTGTTTTCATTTCTTAGATTTCGAATGAACCTCCAAGCTTCTGAGGATCTGCTTCCACCTAGATGGCATTCCACTTCCCTACATCTCTGTTCCCAGGTATTGTTCTCATTTTTTGTTAACATTTTTTTATATTTGATTAATTCTTGGCGGTATTGGGTTTTATCATATGCGTTTTGTGATTTTAACCATTTATGATATTTCTGTTGTTTTATTTGTTTCTGTTGTTCAAGTTCATTGCTCCAGACTATGCTGTTATTTTTCCTGGTATTTGTTATCTCCTCCATGCCTAATGATTCACTGGCTGCTTCCTTAATCGCAAGTGTTATTTTGTCGTAAATTATATTGGTGCTACATGTCAGGTCAATTTGATCAAGTTTTTGATCCAGTCTGTTCTGGTATAGGAACCTGGTGCTGTCGTCATATAGCCCAGTTAGTTTGTATTTGGGTTCTTTGATTATTTCTACTCTTTCTTCTTTCGATGTTTCATTATTGCATATTTGAAGAGGATCAACACAAAATTGCTTTTTTAAATCTTAGGTCTCTTGACAACAAGATTTGATTACTGACTTTAGTTCTCGAATACAAACATTTGTGTAATGTGGCTTGCCTGACCACCTTCACTGACAATATACGTGAATACATTTTTAACTACAACATCTAGTTTACTGAATTTTAAATGGTTATTTTTCACAATGGAGTGAGTGTTGTTAAATCATTTCTAATTTTAACTAGCTGTACACCATAGTCTTTAAATATGACAGGTCAATTTATCAACTTCCCGTGGATCTGTAATTTCTGCCATGTCATCGTTCGGAAGTCTCTATCCATTTCATTGTCACTTGCTGCCATACTTTCACCATGTGAACAAGTCAAACCACAGCTCATATGTTACCTGGGGCATATTAGTAAAATACTTTAAACACCCATGCTTAAGTTAGCATTTTCAACCGATGTTTCCTTGACGGATTACTTGTACAATGTACAGGGCTATGACCCACTTATTTTTGTAAAATTATATATTGGTGGTTAGCATGTAAATTTTACGTGAGTATAACCTACAACTTTTCTTAACCGTAGTCAAAATTTTAAAATCTTTGCATTATTTTACCAGGTTATATTCATTTTAGGTAAGCACTGATGATGATTGGTAAACCAATCGAAAACTAGTTATGTGATTGTGATGTAGCCCTTTTTAGGGATTTTAAATATATACCTTTTATAAAGGATTTTACTGTTTTTTTAATGATCAGTACTTTCTTAATCTAGACTTTAGACTCTAGACTTTAGTTAACACTTTTAAAACGAAACGATACAGTAACATTTAAAAAAAAGAATGTGTGTGTACTTTGTACGCACGTAAGAAGTTATTTTTCTAAATATGATTTCAATGAAATAAATATAGTTTCAGACAGTTTATTTGTATTTTATTTAAAGTTTAAATTAATTTTTACTTACTACTTTCCAAAAATTTTTATTAAAACAATACAAAAATTAAAAAAAAGATTAGAAAACACAATAAAAAACATAAGCACTAATTTGTTATAAAGTTTGTACAACTATTTACACTAACACATCATGCTAATGAAGTTTTATATTATCTACTTAATTAAAATGATCGTTTATGTATTATTCGAACCGGGGTCCTCTTGATCTCCAGTCCAACGCTCTACCACTGAGCTATACCCTTTTGTTTATCCGGGCTACAAGATTTCTCAGACATAGTGAAAAACAGACGAAGTGAATTATAAAATACTTTAAATATTATTACTTATTATCTTATTCCCGAGGTAGACAAGTCCAAATACACAAAAATTTTAATAATAGTTACTAATTTTATGATATAAATGTTAAAAGTACAATTTTAAAGCACGTATGTGAAAGTTTCGTGTGAAACATTCGCTTCGCTCATTCTGCAATTCACATAAGTGCCTTAAAAATATACTTTTTAACACGTACCTATATCATACAATATTTTTTCTACAAACGTCTTATATATCAACAATTATAATTTATTCATTCTCAATTACAGGACAACACCTACAAAAACTTTTACTTGAACTTGACTGACATTCCATTTTTATATTTTTCTTGACATTACATCAAAACTGCCTATAATATTGTCAATACGTAAATCAGAATAACAGCTACTTTTATTTTTGTATATTCTAACAAATTGTAATAGTTTTTTTCTACAAACATGTTAAAAATGCAATAATACAGTTTAAATTAAATTTTAAAAAACCTTTTAAACCACCTTTTTCAAATTTCGCAAGTTGTATTATTAATATTAATGTTAATAAATGAAATATAAATATTTTGACGTTTAATAATTTGAAAATTCACTTTTAACTGCAGTGCCTTAAAATTTTTAAAGCACTGGTGCTTTAAAGTAGCATTTTTAACGCTCCTATGGAGTGCTGTAAATTGCATTTTTAACACGTTTTTAGAAAAATATATTTGAAAACACTAATATATTCTTTCCACACCTTTTCTGGACTAATACATACATAAATTAAAACATTTAGTAACTAACTCCATACTGCCTGTGTGCGCATGCGCGCAGATTAATAAAATTTCACCCTCAATGAAATCGCGCCTAAAGAGGTATAACTTCAAAAATTTAATTTGTGGAGTTTTTTTTTTATTTAGAAAATACAGCCGCATCCACCTTAATGGTGATTAGCGGCGGCTATAGTATACAAAGTTAAATTTTGTTAAAATATTCCTATGAGTTATAGAAACTTTACAATATTGTCAAATGGTTAACAGTAACTGGTACATTACATATTTCACATACAGGTAGGTCGCTTTTAGACAATAAATATGAGTAAATAAGTCTCGTGTGTCCAATTCTCAATCGAGTTGTCACCAACTGTTCTCTTCTGTTTCCAGTTGAGGGTTCCCAGGCTGTAATGTCATTTTTAATTAGTTTTAGTGACGTTTTTTCACTTGCACAAAACAGGATTCTGAATGTAAGCTTTTATATCACTCGCGGTATTTCAACACTCATGTTTTTCTATATCGGCACATACGGCAATTTCACTCGCGCACTGGTCAGCTTTTTCGTTGCCTGCAATTCCAATGTGGGATGGTATTTATATAAATATTATGTGGTTTACTGGATACCCTGAGATGACTCGCCCTCGGATTCAGAGGTCTCGTTACCCAAGTGCCATAGGATTTTCTTGCTGAGAGTGTTGATAAAACGTTTGAAGGATCTGTCTTTCAATTGTGTATAAATTTCAGTTAACATATCGTATAGTCGCATTAGGTCGGAAGTAAAATCTTGAATAATTATATCAATAGGATTTTGCGCGCCACTAATATTGCTTATAAGAAGATTCAGTTGGTCAAATTTGAGGACAAATGCGGGTGAATGATTTTCGATAAAATTTTTGGCTGGTTCAAGGTTATACGATTTTGATGATTTTGTTGCTCTATGCTCCTCGTTGCTTTTAATCTTCTTGGCTTTAGGTTTAGATGAAGGTACAGTAAAGCGTTTTTCTGTATGACTTGTTTCTGGAGAAGTGAGAACCTCATTGGTACTACGTTTCGACTGAAGGTCGGCATTAATGGCTATGGAACTGTCCATGTTGCTAACTTCTTGATTTTCTCCTATATTAGGATTATTGAGATTATTTGCTGAGCTTTCTTCGATAGGAATATGTTCGTTAGATAGGAATGTAGCTGTAGGCTGAGGCATAGTTTCGGGTGAGGAAGAAGAGATAGGTTGACTTTTACTTGAACTTGCTAGTGATTTAATTTTATCGGAACAATTTGCGGCAATGTGTCCAGACTTTTTGCAGCTGTAACAGACCATAGTTTCTTGAGATAAGAAAATTCGATGTGTTGTATTATCGAAGTCTAAGATAAATGAGTCGGGTAAGGAGATATTGTGAGGACTAACGTATATTTGTGTTCTGAAGCTCAAAATATGATGGTATTCAGGAAGATTGGAACTGATTTTTAGAAAAGTGACTGGGGAGAGAAGTTTAAGTCCTATTTTTTGTAAATAATCAATTAACAAACTGTGTGGTATAGTGGGACATACGTGTGATAAAACGATACGTTCGGCTGGAGAAATCAGTCTTCTAGCTTGTACAGTATTATTCTCGATTTTTATTTGTCCGTGCTTTTGCATAAATTCGTCCACCAGTTGTTTTCTTGAAAGGTACATACATATCCGATTGTTCGATAATCGAGACGAAAATATAATATTTTTTGGTTGAATTAGATTGCCCAATGGAATTAAGTAATCTTGCAGCTTCGTATTTTCCAAGCCGCTGATGACAATCGCTTGAAATTTGGACGGGAAAGGTGTAGAAGTGGGTGAAGAATAGGGTTTATTGGTATTTGTCTGCAGTTGTTGTACATGTTGCGAGTCAGAGAGATTCCGAATGTTAGGTTCCATTTTTAATTTTAACTCGAGATATGTGTTCAAAACTAATACGGACCTGACCAGTAATTAAGCAGGAAATTAAACCAGTAACAAAACTGGAATAAGTTGTTCCTTATATCGTAATTATTGATGTTATTAAATAAGAATTAGTTAAAACTAGTTTATTACGTTAGATTAAACAAAAATTATACGATTAATTCACTTACTGGTATCTACTAATATTGTCACTTAACTATTTACAAATAAACTATTACTTTTTCTACACAAAATTTGCAATTTTGTTGGGACTAGAAATAAACACGCATTCGGTAGGTCGTTCAGGGCCGGACTCAATTTGTGGAGTTGATAATCCGTTATAAGGCTGATATCAGGTAAATAAGAAATAAAACAAAGTTAAAAATACATATAAATAAACATTTAATTTAAACAATTTTTATATTAGTTTTTATATTTTTGTATTTATTTGAAACGGTTTATCTTGTTTTCGTTTCAGATGTTATCTTGTCATACGCTTCTTTCCCTTTCTGCTGAATGGTGTCTCCAAGATCTTTGATCCCTTGTGTAGCTTTCTTAACGATGTCATTATTCTAAAATTATCAAGAGAATAACGTTAATAATATAATAATCTATATAAATAAACATGAATGTTTGTATGTATTAGTCCAGAAAGCCACTGCGCATCCGCTAGGAAAAATATTCTAATTCGGATTTTTTTACAATCTTACTCAAAAAGGACTCCTTTTAACAAATTTGCATGTTGCCAGGACCAAAAGGTGGTCAAACATTTTTTAAACGTTTTTTTTTGTTTTTTCCTAAAATTATTTATTTGCATGGAAAAAAGTTTTTTTAGGTTTTTTGGATCATTCCAAACAGAAAAGGTCTTTAGTGACTTTTCTCTAAAAATGATAGTTTTTGACAAATAAGCGATTAAAAATTGAAAAATTGCGAAATCGGCCATTTTTAACCCTCAAAAACTATGTGAAAAACTGAAAATTTTAATGTTGCCAAGGTAGGTAGATATTCTTTAAACATCGATTGATGTAATCCCGAAGAGTTTTTTGCAATAAAATATTCAAAACTCCTTTGTTTTTTAATTGCTAATCAAGCGTGCGCGACACTATTTTCCACCGACAGTATGGTGCAAATGAAAGGAATAAATTCGTTATTTCGTAAACTGGCGACTTCAAGGAAAAATCCCGAAATAAGTCGATTTTTATTTTTAAATTATAATATTGTGGCATATATGGTATACTAGTAACGTAATCCATCTGGACGTGATGACGTTATCGATGATTTTTTAAATAAGAATAGGGGTCGTGTGCTAGCTCATTTGAAAGGTTTTTCAATTATGTATTCAGTAATATAAACATTTATATAATTATTTATACAGGGTGTCCAAAAAATGTTTATTAAATTAAATTATTTGACAAAAAAAGAAGTAGAAGGACACCCTGTATAAATAATTATGTAAATGTTTACATTACTGAATAGAGAACTGAAGAACCTTTCAAATGAGCTACCACACGACCCCTATTCTCATTTAAAAAAATCATCGATTACGTCATCACGCCCCGACGGATGACGTCACTAGTCTACCATATATGCCACATCATAACTTAAAAATAAAAATCGACTTGTTTCGGGATTTTTCCTTAAAGTCGCCGGTTTACGAAATAACGAATTTATTCCTTTCATTTGGACCATACTGTCGCATGTCGGTGGAAAATAGTGTCGCGCACGCTTGATTGGCAATTAAAGAACAAAGGAGTTTTGAATATTGTATTGCAAGAAACTCTTCGCAATTTCATCAATCGATGTTTAAAGAATATCTACCTACCTTGGTAACATTCAATTTTTTAGTTTTTCACATAGTTTTTGAGGGTTAAAAATGGCCGATTTCGCAATTTTTCAATTTTTAATCGCTTATTTGTCAAAAACTATCATTTTTAGAGAAAAGTCACTAAAGACCTTTTCTGTTTGGAATGATCCAAAAAACCTAAAAAACTTTTTTCCATGCAAAAAAAATAATTTTAGGAAAAAAACCAAAAAAAAACGTTTAAAAATTTTTGACCACCTTTTAGTCCTGGCAACATGCAAATTTGTTAAAAGGGGTCCTTTTTGAGTAAGATTGTGCAAAAAATCCGAATCAGAATATTTTTCCTAGCGGATGCGCAGTGGCTTTCTGGACTATATGTATGTATGTATGTACCTTATAGACTCGCAAACTATGCATTTCATCATATGATGACCTTAATCAAAGTTGTTGTACATGAACCCGGGAAGGTTTCTGACTTAGTACGACCAAACTAAGTGAAAAGGGGGTTTGCCCCCCATAATTATTTTTTATTTTTTGGACAAACTGTTCTTTTTTAATTTTATATGATGTAGAACCAAAATGTACATTCAACTCTAAATTTTCACTTTTCTATCTCCAACCGTTATTTTTTAATAGCCATCTAAATATTACCTCTTCTATATAAATAAAAATGAATGTTTGTATGTATGTATGTATGTATGTATGTATGTATGTATGTATGTATGTATGTATGTATGTATGTATGTATGTATGTATGTATGTATGTACCTTATGGACTCACAAACTATGCATTTCATTAACGAATTAAAATTAAATAAATTGTGCGATATTGTAAGATTTGTGAAAAGTTGAAAATTTCTATAACTGGGATATACCTAGAGGCAAGAACATACAAAGACAAAAACGAAAATATTACAATAGATGCTGACAGGCAGACGAAAAAATAGATAGTCGTTTGACGTAGAAGACGACTTGAAAACTATGAATGTAAGTGGATAAGAAGGACATAAGGAAGGCCTAAATGGAAGGGCATAGCAAGACAGACAAAGACCCATCAATGGTTATGATGTAGGGTAGGTAACATTAATAATGTTAAAATACATGCAATACTTAATTTTCTCCTTTTGCAAGTTTTTTGGGAGTTTGCTGAATAAACTTTAAGTGTCCATGTTTCGGGCAAGAAAAATTAATCATGCATTGAAAAACCGCCATCGTTTTATATTTACGCACGGCAAAAAATATTTCTTATCAGAATGAATTAAATTGATACTTTTATATTGGGTAATATGTAATATTTTTTAAGTATTTTTTTAATGTTTTGTTAATTTTTATTTATTGAACTTTGACATATTATTGATTTATTTCTAAGGCTGTACGAAGTTCACCGGGTCAGCTAGCATAAAATAAAAATAGAAATAAAGCACATAATTATTAGTAACCAACTAAAAGACGAAGTTTTTTTGTATTTTATTGTATTAAATGATTTCCATTTTGTTAGCAAAAAATCTCTTTTTGATTGTTAAAGAAGCTGTAAACCTTTGATTGGACCGAAATACTTTTAAAATGTTTTTGTTTTTAATGTTTGTGAGGTCACCTTTGCCTTTGTCAACATCGGAAATAGGTATATAGTCCAGGGCCGATCTGTTTTAAGATGGGACGTTGAGAGGTGACTAATTTTTTTGCAGAAATTTCTTGGAATTAACCCATATAATAATAATTGAGTTATCCCCCAGTCAAAAAGGTCGGGAACAATGTTTAAATAATCAAAATGTCAAAAAATGAAGGAAAAATTCGATTTTTTTCTTGGTATTTTGATTATAACTTTAAAAGAATTCACTTCCGAAAAAAGTTGCACAAAAATAAAAGTTGCGTAATTAAATTTCCTTCAATATAACATTGGTTAAAATTTTTTTAAATTGTTATCCTTGTTGCAAAATAGCAATAATTGCGAAAAAAACACCAAAAAACAAGTATTTGCATTTTACGATTTTCAACCATTTTTGCTACACTTAGGACCTTCATATTTCACACAGAAAACTTTTATGATATGATAAAACAATACTGTAAATTTAGTTAAGATCAGTTCAATAGATTTCGCAAAATAAATTTTGAAATCAAGCTTTCGCAAAAACTTCATTTTTTTCAAAATGTTGCCGGACTGAAAATAAAGCAGATAGCAAGTTAAAAATTTTTTACAAATAGAAGAATACTATACCTTTCATTCGCAATTTGCAAAATGAAAATCGGTTATTTACCACGGCGTCAAGAATTTTTTTAATTAAAAATTAATTTTTGGTGCTACGCGCAGGACAGCGGTGTTCGATTCACACAAGTTGATTTTCACCAAAATTTCTTCCAATTTTTATCTAATATATTATTTTCTTACTCTATATTTTGTTGTATGTTCATATTTTAATTCCACAAAAATCAAACTAATTTGATTATTGTTTGTGAAAAATTGTTTAAACAATTACATATGTTTAAAAATATTACACTTTTATTTTCTAAGTTAAAATATATGAACAAAGAAAGTTTTTGCTAAAAAAGTGTTATTTCAAAGGACAGAGTATGTGTTTTTATTTTGCAATAAACAAATGTATTTATTTATTTCGAAATGTACTTAAAATTAAAATTTATCAATCATTATCAAAGGTCATTAGAATGCCCAATCAGAGCGAACATATCGGCTGTCCTGCGCGTAGCACCAAAAATTAATGTTTTTTTTTAATCCTGACGCCGTGGTAGTTAACCGATTTTAATTTTGCAAATTGCAACTGAAAGGTACAGTATTTTTTTACATGTGAAAAAATTCAACTTGCTGTCTGCTTTATTTTCAGTGCTGTAACATTTTGAAAAAATGAATTTTCTTTGCGAAAGCTGGATTGCAAAATTTATTTTGCAAAATCTATTAAACCGATCTTAATGAAATTTGCCGTATTGTTTTATCATATCATAAAGTTTTTCTGAGTAAAATATGAAGGTCCTAAGTGAAGAATAAATGGTTGAAAAACGTAAAATGCGAATACTTGTTTTTTATGGTTATTTCGAAATTATTGCTATTTTACAACCAGGGTGACAATTTTTAAAATTTTCAGGAAAAATATTGTAGGAAATTTAATTACGCAACTTTTATATTGGAGCAACTTTTCTCGAAAATGAATACTTAAAGTTATAATCAAAAAACCAAGAAAAAAAATCAAATTTTTCCTTCATTTTTTGACATTTTGAATATTTAAACAATGTTCCAGACCTTTTTGAGAGGGAGGATAACTCAAATATTATAATTTGAGTTATCTTCAGTCAATTTCTGCAAAAAAATTTGAATCACCTCTCAACGTCCAAATGTACTAATATTTTTACAGATGCGCCCTGGGCCCGGATTACGTACACTCGATACGCATCGTATCCGCCATGTTTTCCCATAAGGCGCTACAGTAAAACATGGCGGATACGATGCGTATCGAGTGTACGTAATCCGGGCCCTGGTCTAATAGTCAAATTATCTCCGATGTTGGCTGGTGGATAAGACTTGTCAGAAGTTGCTTCATTTTGTAAGCCTGTTTCACACGATTTTCTGCTACATTTCTATATTTTTGAATGCCATTGTCAGATAAGGTAACTTTTTCTTGGTTACTAATTTCTTTGACGTAATCAATACTCTCTTCTCTTAAATAAACATTGCAATTATTATCACCTTCCTTAAGAAATAATCTTGATCCTGAATTTCATTTATAATTTCTTGCGGCAAGGAGGAAGCCTAAAGTCCTACTCTGGGCTCTATTCCAAATAATGGCGATTGTTTTATCCCTGAATGATAGGCGCGGTTTTTATGAATTGGACAAATCACAGGCCTTCTGACCTTTCCGTTGAATCTCTTTCTTTTACCCAAGAACATATCATATTTTCAATATCTTGATTGACACCTTCAACGGTGTACTGGCTTTGATTGTGCCTGGGCTTTCCATGCACAACTTAGTTATAGAACTATTGACAAATTTCCTATCGTTGTAAAATTTAAAAATGCACGGTTGTTGTCATGTCCTCGATTTTTTTTATCTTACCCAGTCGTTCCTCTTTTAATCTGAGAGTCGTATACCTAACATTGCTCTTTCCATAGCTCTTTCTGTTCTGCCTAGTTTATTCATGTTTGCCTTGGTTAGGGTCCAGGTTTAACATTTATATGTCATGATAGGAAGGATGCACAGGTTGAACACTTTGCTCCTCAAGTATTGGGATGTTTTGCGGTTCTTAGGTATTCAGTTTTCCAAATCCTGCCCTGCCCATGCTAGTCTTGCTCTCCTAGTAATTTCCGCACTTTGGTTATCTTTGTCAAATTTCAGGATTTTACCTAGGTAGATATTATATTTCTGGACTTTTTCTAAACGTCGTCGGCCTAAAAATATTCATTTTTAGGCCGACGTATTTAGAGCTGCCTGCGACTTCCTCCATCATAATTTGCAGTTCTTCGAATGAGCTCGCTATAATCACAATGCAGTCAACGAATCTGAGGTGGTTTAGCTTGTTTCCATTAACGTTAATGCCATAAGTTGACCAAAAATTTAGAAAATAAATTTATATCATAGACCACGAGATCATAGATTTTTATCGCCCTGTATATGACCAAAAATTGTAAATATTATAATTTAGTTAGTAGCAGTGTTTTCGCGAAAAGTGAAATCGTTAAGGTGGTTTGTTAATGGGTCTCTGAACGGACTTAAACAATGGTGCAGGAAGATTTGAAAGTACATTTTATTTCGCTTTGGAATTGACAATAATTGACAAAAATATGGATGTAGTGGGTAGAGAGGATGTTTGTGATTGGCGGTGAGGGTTGGATGGAAGGGATGAGAGTGTTGAGTCTGATTTTGAGGAGAGAAAAATGGTCACTGTGTAATTAATATCTGGAGAGAACATAAAGTCCAGTTTTTGGAAAGTGAGAAGTCGGTGTAAAGTGGTGCAGTTGGCCTTTGCGAGCAGAATCGTGTTGAAACGAAATCATTGACCGAGTTGAGAAGTTAATTTTCCTTGTGTCCGAGGAGATTTCTTTTTCTGTCTAAAACGAGTAGCCGATTGGTATCAATTTGCACAAGATATCGAGCATAGAGAAAACTGAGTAGAGAATTCGAGCGAGTCCTGTTTGTTTGTTTGTGAAGCAGTTTGGACGAGAATTACCTTTCGCAACATCCTAGGAGCACGTGTGGGAGAATCGAGGACTACGCAATCCGGGAGAAGAAATAAAGAAGAAAAAAAAAGGTTAGTCAAATTATTTGTGAAATGGAAAGAGTTGTTTTATATCCACACCATATTTGCTTAATTTTTGTATTGAACAGTTCTATAGCATAATTTAGTGATTCCAAAATTTAAAGAAGAAATAAGTAATCAATTCAAAAGGAGAAAAGTAAATTTTAGTATTTTTTGTAAGAATAGTCTAACGAATTATTTAAATAAAATTTTTGTTAAAACAAAGGAGATATCAGAGTAATAAGCTTAATTTATTGGATGAGAAGTAGTTGCAACAGAATTGAATTTTAGTATAATTTTTAAATTTTATATTTATGGTATATTGGATAAATAAAAAAAATATTTATAACATTTTTATGACATCGAGTGTGTTTAATTTCCCTGTTTTGTCCCTGGATAGCAAGTAAGCAACTGGAGATACTGGAAGCCACAAACCGAAGGTAATGCATTAAAATTAAAATAGCCCTGAGAATAAAATTTATTAGAAAATTTAATTTAATTTTGGTTTTGTTGTAAATCGTGAAGTAATTAATCAAAATAAGAATTGGATGATCAATCTCATAACAGAGAGAAATATATGGAGCATAACAATAGATATTGATATTACCTACCTTAACTTTGTCGACGAATTCTTCAAAGCCAGCTTTCAAATTGTCTAAGGTACTATCAATATCTTGCGCTGCAGTTGTTTGAGTCTTAGGGATTTCAGCAGCTTGTGCAACCTATAATAATGAAATGAGATGTTTAACAGTTATAATACCTACTCTCGAATACACTAATGTTTATAGCTGAAAAACGTTTATTTATAGAAATAATATACTAAAGCTGGCAGTCTCGTTCTGTGCCATATTCTTAGCGCAAAAAAGATAAAAAAACGGAATATTTATATAAATTAGAACCATGCATTCATGCCTAAAATATAGTCGGTTCGCTAAACTCAGACACAATTGGCTAGTGATTTTAGTAAGTAGTTTTGCCAATTTCGTTAAATTGGCAAAAAAAAATAATTACTAAATAGTTAATAATTACCAGATAGTTAGTAATCTTGCCAAATTTGGCCAAAAACAAAAAATTACCTACTAAAATCACTAACCAGTTGTGTCTGTGTTTAGCGAACCGACTAACTTGCTTATTTTAGAATTATATAACAATAATGCCCGGTTGCACCAACAGATCTTAAGCTTAAGTCGAGAATATCATAAGAATTAATATATTATAATTATAATATATTACAATAAGAATACCATAATATAATAATAGATATAATTGATAATAAGGTAAGAATCTAAAATTATGGTGCAACGTAAGTGATACTCAAGGAGGCCCTATCTATAAGTAGAGCTTAGCTAAGCTGGAGCTTAAGATCTGTTGGTGCAACCAGGCATTAGTATAACAACATTTTTAATTGTATGATTTATACTTAAAAATGCTACGAAAATTGTCAAATTAAAGCAATTGAAAAAATGTGATCTAGAAGACGCATTCAAGACACTAAGTTCAGGAAGGCAAGCGAGATCTCGACTATGCTGTTTTCATAAGTCAAACATAAATTTTACATCACCATAAGCTGCATACTTAATAACGTATTCTCTATATCTTACTTCTTTTGCTACTTTTTCAGTTTCATTTTTAATGTCAGAAGTGTGGACATGAACCTGTGTAAATTCATTAATATAATTTTATGTTGGAGACATATCAAATAAAAGTAATTACTGAATGCAGTGATCGTTCATGCAGAAGAGATGTATATAGTAAAGACAACGATGGAAGAATATAAAACGACACAACTACGCTATTTTTGTCTGTAAACTAGAAATTGTAAGATGAAAATTAGAGCTGGAGGGTTACATAATGGAACTAGTGATGGAGGTTATCTATCTAGCTACGAAAATCTCGAACCAGAAGTGGAAGATCAAGTGAATAGATCAAGCAAAGGCGCAGGTTTCCTGAATGAAACAATATGAAAAAATAAAAATATCGCAAAAGAAATAAAAGGCAGAATTTACAAAACTGTCATACTATCATACTATCTAGCTGCGGAAAGCTCGAACCAGAAGTGGAAGATCAAGTTAATAGATCAAGCAAAGGTGCAGGTTTTCTAAGTGAAACAATATGAAAAAATAAAAATATTGGAAAAGAAATGAAAAGCAGAATTTACAGAAGTGTCATCAGACCAATAATGACATATGCGGCAGAAACACGACCTGACACAGACAGGTTAAAACTATTGCTAGAAATAGCAGAGATGAAAACCCTTCGAAAAATCGATAGTAAGACACCATGGGACAGAGCTAGAAGTATAGATATAAGAGGGAGATGCAAGGTGGAGAAGATTATTAACTGGGTAATAAACAGAAGAGTAGAATGACCAGACATGCCGAAGGACAAGAAATAGAGTAGTAAGGACAGCGAGAGACGGTTCCTCAATAGAAGACGATCAGTGGGAAGACCACAAAAACGATGGAACGACAACTTACTGAAAGCACATTGAAGAAACTGATAGAGTTATGTTTACATAAATAGAAGAAGAGGAAGAAGGAGAAGAAGAACCAGAAATTATAAAAATTCCGCCTCTGGTAGTAACTAGGTTGATTGAGCTCAGTGGAGTACCAAGCCCGGATAAAGGAGGAGAGGCAGAAAGGAAAGAAATGTTGGAGAAGTTGGGGAGGGGGGGTTAACACGTACTTAAATTCGAGGAGTATAATAGTAGTACAGATCCTAGGAGATATAGGAGAAGGGCTGTTGAAGTGGTGGTTTAGAGCAACAAAAATGGTTTTGAACATCTAATTTCTTTGGGGAAACCTAGGAGTAGGAAAATTTAAATACCTTGTGTTCAATTTTCACATGTCAAAAATATTATTGTATTTTTTACTGTGACCTTTACGATCTTCTTTACAATCAAGTAAAGATCTTTTCTTTAGAGAGAACAGTCAATTCGTGTGTGATCGGCTCTAGTCGATCTGGTGTGTCAACAAGGCTTCACAACTTGGTAAGGCTCTTATCTACATATCAATATTGTCTGTATAAAACCTGTATACTCCCACTTAAACCAGTAAACTAGCAATCCCTCATACAGTCCAATCCCAAGATTTTATTCACAATCCCACCTATGTACAAGTTATCGTACACTTTGGCTCCTACAGGACGGATCATGGGACACTATATCGAGAAATTACCTACCGGATACAGGCTGGTTGGTTTAATTGGAAGCGAATGAGCAGGACAAATCCATATAGGACTGATAATACGGATACACAAGAGTGTGGTGAGGCCTGCGTTGGTGTATGGTGGTGAAGTATGGCCTGTAGAGAGGGTTCAGAAAAAGAAGATGGAGATAGCTGAAATGACAATGTTACGGTTGATGTTGGATAAGACTAAAAGGAACAAAATGAGGAAAGGCGTGATCAGGGAAAGAGCAAGAATGACTACAGTTTCAAGAAAGTTTTAAGAAAAAGACTGCAATGGTTTGGTCACGTCAGGCGTAGAAATATAAACTATATTGGACGAAGTTTGGATCTATTAGAAGTTGTGGGAAAGTGGGGTAGAAAGAGCATGACTCTGTGGAAGAGGACTTGAGAGCGAAAGTACGATGGGCAGAAATGAGTGGCAAAGAAGAATAAGGAACAGCGATCATAAAGAAAGGTGAAAACTGAGGACTAAAAAGAAAAATAAGAAAGAAAATGATAGATGATCATAAGCTGAAACTTGATAACGCATTCTCTATATCTTACTTCTTTTGCTGCATTTTCAGTTTGGTTTTTAATATCGGCAGTATGGAGATGGACCTGCGAAAGTTTATTCATATAATTTTTTAAATAAAAATGACTATTGATTCTGTTGCTAGTTCATGCAAAAGAGACATGAGCAGAAGGAAAAAAGTTGGAAGACTATAAAAGAATATGAAAAAACCGGTTCATTTTTTCAGGTGTAATGTGTAATGTTTTATCAGCTTTTATAAACCAAAATAGAAGTTACTATATAAAGGAAGAAGTTGCATCTGATGCATAATATACACTATACTGTAACTTCTATTGAATTAAAATGCTCGTGCATGCCTTAGCTTGTTTTGAAGCTTGAGTTTTTCAATAGGATAAATAATTTTGGTTAAACGAGTTTGTACATTATCAATGTGTATTTTCTGTTATCTCCTTTATTGAGACTATGACTATTATCATCTTCAAACTGCACGCGTCCACTGCTGGACGTAGATCACCATCTGTTCTACATAATAATTCTCAGCAAACTCATATTTTTCTCCTCTGGTAATTTGACTCAAATATTCCAGTTTTCTAGTTTTTATACTGTTCATAATTTCTAACTCCTTATTTAAACGTCGTAGCGCTTTAACTTTGGTAATCTTTTGAACCCATTTAATTTGCGATATTCTTCTGTAACACCACATTTCGAACGCTTCTATTCTTCTTATGTGTTATCTCTTCAATGTCCAAGCTTTCAAATAATGAATGGGTTGCATGTGTGAGTCAATACTACTACAAAAGTCCAAGCTTTCATTCCGTATAGCAATATAGAAAATATGTAGCATCTAAGAGCCTTCAATCTGAGAGGCAACTGAAGGTCTTTGTTTGTAAGAAGTGTCTTCATTTTTATAAATGCTTGCCTTGCAGTTTAAATTCGGACTTTAAGTTCTTTGCTTTTGTCATTTTTGTCATCAACCCAGGTTCCCAGATGTCTTAACTTTTTCTATTTGGGTTTGCTCTATCATTAACCTTTCATTTCCATGTTCTGTTTTTGAGACAATCATAAATTTAGTTTTTTTCTTGTTTATTTTTAGTCCGTAAAGAATGCAATAATCATTATTTCTATTTAGAAATTCTTGTAGCGATTCCAGGGTTTCTGCCATTATAACGGTATCATCAGCGAATCTTATGTTATTTACTATTCTTCCGCTTATAGAGATTCCATCACTTAGCTCCGCTATCGCTTCCTGAAATATGGCTTCACTGTACAGGTTAAACAGTAGCGGCGACAGAACACAACCCTGTCTTACTCCTCTCTTTATATCAATATTCTCGGATTCTTGTTCTTCTATCTTTATATTGGCCTTTTGATTCCAATACAGATTGACGATAATGCGTAAATCTCGTCTGTGTATATCTCTGTTTTTCAATAATTCTATTAGTTTTTCATGTCGGACCCTGTCGAACGCTTTTTAGAAGTCGATGAAACAGGAATAAATATCCAGGTTCATATCTAAGCATCTTTGAGAGAGGACATTAAACGCAAACAATACCTCTCTTGTTCCAAGTCCTTTGCGAAACCCAAATTGGGTATCATCCATACCACATTCGCTTTCTGCATAATCTTCCATGAAACACCTTTAGAAATATTTTGAGCTTATGGCTTATTAGTAATATTGTCCTATAGTCCGAACAATATTTGGCATATATTGTTTTTGGTATTGTTACAAAGATGGACACCAACCATTCCTGAGGGATTTTTCCGGTTTTATATACTTCATTACACAGATGCAGTAGTACCGGTAGAGTTTCATCGTCTAGACATTTCAGTAATTCCGCAGGTATTTCGTCTGGACCTACAGTGTTTCCGTTTTTTGCGTTTCGTATTGCTTGTTCGATTTCCTCCATTATGATCTATTGTCCCGTTTCGCTATCGATTTCTTCCGGTTCTTGTCTATTATCCTCAAACAAATCTGTTACGTATGTCTTCCACTTTTTTCTCTTTGACTTCTATAATAAATTTTCCATTTATGTCTTTAAGAAGGTCATCTTTCTTTTTTCGCTGTGTATTTGTGATTTCCTTTATTTTCTTGTGCATGTTAAAGCTATCATTAACAATCTGGCTATTTGGATTTGTGACGCGATACCGTCTGTTGTTTTTGTTCTATGATGTTTTTCTTCGTTTTAAATTCGGTCTCAAACTACTGCTGTGTAGTGCAGTACAGTAGTGCAGTGAGTTGTAAATAGTGTAGTGTCTGGAGACCCGGGAAACTGAGATCCCAGAAGCCCTGAGGAAGACATCTGAGATGATGTCGAAAGCTCGCCACAGTGAAGTATACTTATAAAAGTATTTTCACATACTGAAGATACTTTGTCTTTGTTTTCATGGCTTTATGCTTGCTTATGGCTATATGTTATGTAATTATTCTTGTCCTTCAGGTGCCGTGCCCGTAAGCACCAACCATGAAAGTTTCTTTCGACCAATCCGTTTCCTTCCCTCCACTTTTTCTTCTATTATAAGGCGAAGTCGATGGTATCTAGGCACTCTAATCATATGGATAAAGTATTCCAATTTTTTTATGATATTTTAACATAAATTTAACTATGTGATTAGCTTTATTTATCCAATAATGTAATGTCTCTTCTACTCTGTAAAATTAAAGATTTTACAAGTGTACGCTTAGAAAAGGAAGACAAAAGTAAAATGAAATGAGATTTTCAAGAAATATGATATAGACATGCTACCTAAAAATATAATATTAATTATCTACAGTTTCAGTGGCTTCCTTAACCGCAGCTTCAGTTTTGTTGCGAACATTAACAGCTTCAGTAATCTGTAAAAATGCATCTGTTGTTATATACCGAATAAATATTTTTACAATAATTGTAATTATAATTATATTATAATGGGATTATATGAATGAGATTATTACAATAACATAAAGATGTACAATAGTAACTTATTTGAGAATTTATTTCTCACACACAGGTCAACTGATCAGAACAATCTATGATAGTTTTGTAAATATTTTTACTTGTTATAGTATAATAAATATTGATTATGTATTCTACAATCATATACCACAAAGGACCCCGGCAATTTTCCTATATCAAATTGGTTTCAGGTAAATTGGCTCAAAATTTGCAAAGATGTAGCTTTGGTCATGCTGATCAAAAGCCCAAGACCCAAAAATCAAAGGTTTCTGAGTTGATGAGCTTCAAAGTATCGGTAGTTGTCCATTTGAATATACATAGTATGTATATAACTTACATACATATTCAAATAGACTAAAAACCGACACGTTGAGGTCTTCAACTCAGAAGCATTTGATTTCAGAATCTTGGGACACTAACAACTTTTTATCAGCGTGACCAAAGCTACATCTCTGCAAATTTTGAGCCAAATGAGTGAAACCGCTTTTATATAAGATAATAATTATAGAGGTCCTGTATAGTAAATTCGTGGTATTACCAGGTTCTTATATACAAGCAAATTTGTTTTAATAAAAACAGTATGTCTAAGTACCCCTAAGTACACTTCAAAAAACATAACCTTTTATTGTACAAAAAACTTTTAATATTGAAAAAAAAAATGTTCAATATGAAGCCTTCGACGTTGGCTTCTTCTTCTTCTTTAAGTGCCGTCTCCCAATGGTGGGAGGTTGGATATCATCATCACTATCTTTACTCTATCTACCGCTAATCTGAAGAATTCTATGAAACTGCATTTAAACCACTCACTTAAATTCTTCAACCATGACACCCTCCTTCTTCCTATACTCCTTATTCCTCCTCTTATATTTTCAATATAAACACAATATTTACGGTAAGTTTTGATTTAAATGTGATATAAGTTACTACATGCTTTAGCTACTTATTATATTAATAATCATTTATGATATAAGTGTTAAAATTACAATTTTAAGGCACGCGTGTAAAGGTTTGCAGAATGAGTGAAGCGAATTCTGCAAATCACATGAGTGCCTTACAAATGTACTTTTAACATGTATATCATACAATAGTTTTTCTAAAAACGTGTTAAAAATACAATAATACAGTAAATAGCGACGTAGATATCAGCAAATATTTTAAGCTTATCGCGTATTTAAAGCGCCAAGCAGAAGGTTACCGGCCAAAAAAATCAAAAATCTTGACTAGAGACCAAATTGACCAGTTTTTGAAGTGTGCATTAGATGATGAGTATCTTCTGATGAAAGTAGCTGTGATTTTGGGAATATTTGGTACCTGCTGCAGAGAGGAGCTTTGTCAGTTGACTATAGATGATGTGAAAGATATGGGTACTTCATTACTGATTAAACTACCAGATACTAAAACCAATGTTTCACGAAGTTTCACTATTATTGAAAAAAACTGTTTGGGTATCTATTGAAAATATGCGGCTCTTCGACTAACCAATTTCGGACATCGGCGAATCGGTGAAAGGTGAAAGGTAAATGTACCAGAAATCCGATTGGAACTAATTCGTTTGGAAAAATTCCTGCTGCTGTAGCAAGATTTCGGGAACATCCAAATCCCATCCTTTATACGGGTCATTTATTTCGTCGCTTTTCAGTGACCTTACTTGCCGATGCTGGCGCAAATTTGAGGACAATTAAGCGCCATGGGGGTGGGGATCTTCTACCGTTGCTGAGCGATACATCGTGGATTCTTTGGAAAATAATAATTTGATTACCCGAAAACTGCTACCGGTTCAGCGAACATCACCAACAATATCCGAAGATATTGTGACCTCAACTTCGACTGAAAATTCAGTTATATCCGGTGTTGCCAATCGGCGGATAATTATCCGATTTGCGTACCTTTTTGAGAGTTGTCGTATCTTCTTCGTACCTTTAAATACATCGGATATTTGCGGATATTTTTCAGTGTATCTATCATCGACTAAAACTTTCTCATCCATATGTTCCCAACACCAAAAGCACATTAATTTTGTTTGGTTCCACCCAAATTTTTATAAATAGCCTATACTGGATGAATGTTAGTGACATCCGATACTTTTCATCTTTTGACAAAAGGGACATGTGTCGATTCTTTTGTTTAGAATTTTAATGCACAAGTGTATCCACTTAAGGCATACTAATCCATTTCAAATTTCAAAAACCGTCTGCCATCCGATGTTATTTATGAGTTTTTAGTTTTTAGTCTTTAAACTTATGAAAGCTAATTCACGCACGATTTAGTTTTATTTTCATTTTATGTAGTACAGTAAAATAATTTCATTCCATAAGTGCCTTCCACCCTATATATTTAACTCAACTAAATAAAAGTACGGCAATCAATGTAGATTGAAAACTTGCGTTGTTTCGGAAAAAAATTAAAAAAAACTTATATTTTTCTAAAATATACTCGTAATATGTTAATTTTTGTTAATTTAAGTTATTTAATTGTTTAAATACAACAAAAGCTTTTTGTAGAAACAATTTTAACAATATCGGTGAATCAATCTTTTTACCTTGATCAAAAATGTTTTTATTTTGATTTTAATTATGCTGAATCCGATTCTGACGTAATAATTGAAACATTAAAACAAGCTCTTATAGAGTGTGGGTGCGTAACTTGGAACCATATGGGAATTTTGTTATTGTCAATTTTACGAAAAAGTTATTTTTCATTAAAGGCTCTGCATGGTTTAAAATATAACAATCAACTATATATCAAATTGTATCAATTTTATCAACTGATTTTATCAATCAAACGAGCTATGTTAAAAAATATGAATTTCGTTCAAGATAAAGTAGGTACTTTTATAGTTCACAATATTTCAAGCAGAATGATATAGTTATTGAATATTAAAACATAGTTCTAAATTAAGAACAACTAAAAATTATAGCATTATAACAATTTTCGATATTGTGAAATATTAAGGTACTTTACTATTGAACAAAATTCTTATATTTGACGTACCTTGTAGAAAATTGATCATACTTGAAATCTGATGGTTGCATCTTAGATTTTATACCTTACAGAGTATTTTATGAAGAATAACATTTTTTCGTAGAATAATTGATAACAAAAAAGTTTCCAATAGGTTCCAACTTACGCAGGCAGAGGTACTGTATCAGAGCTAAAAATTTTTTTTTTGACTTTTATTATATTTAAGCTTGTTATTAAATGTATTTTGGGTAAAAACGTTCTGATGACTTTGTATAAACATTTTTTTAACTGATATTTTTCGGTGGTTTCATTACATTTTTTATCTTTCTTAATTTTCTCAAAAAGAAGTTGTTTATTTCATTTTTAAAGTAAAATAATTTAGTGCATTTTAAAAATTACATCTGATAAGCTTTAAAAAACACCTATAAAATTGTAATACATCCGTTTAAACTTAGTAATATCCCAGTGGTATTAATTCTGTAAAACTACAAAGTATTCAAAAATTATATTTCTTAAGACGTCGTAATTTGAATTAAATTTTTGAGATTTTTTTGAATGATCATTTAGTACGATGTTTAAAAAGTGCGTTGTGCAAATTTGTGAGTTTTATAGGTAAAATTGTAATATGTAGTACCATATATCATTCTGCGTTTAAATTTTTAAATAATACTTATTAGCTTTCTCAGGACTTGAAAAAAATAATGCATTTTAAAAGCATTGACCAGAAATTTTGCGCCTATGCTATTAATGTAGCTGTAGTTTATTTTGTATTGATTTATTTATTATTTATTTTTCCAGTGCCTAGTTTTAGGTAGTTATTACGTTTTAATAAAATAATATTTAAAAGTGTTTTTTTTTACTTAAATGATTATAATAAATATAACGATCCAAATAATGAAATATTTAGATTTATTTATTTATTTAGAATTTACCACTTACGATAATAAAAAATACGAATAATATAATAATAGTAAGTAAATAGTATTTACATAATACATGCATTAGGTAATCAGCTAGGATACGAGATTTTCATCTATAAACGAAAATTTTTAAGCTGTGAAATAGAGAATCCAGTAGATTAAAGGACCGGTTGATCGAACGCTAATCAGAAATGGAATCAACTGATCATTATCAAATAGTTAATTACTGTCAATATCAACTTTGATTAGGTTGCTGAAAACATAATTGATTACGATTATGAGATTAATTGATTAATTAATCAATTATGTTAATAATTGTTACGTTAATTGATAATTAATAATTAATTATTCAATCAATTATGTTAATTATCATAATGATAATTGATTACAATCAACTGGTTGGCGTACGAACAACGGATTTTATTATTTGATGGTTGTTAAGGGGACTAAAAGAATAACATTGGCAACATTAATTTTTAACAGAATCATTTTTGACCTAGCGTACCTTTTCGTGACAAATCGGATATTTTTCGAGCGATCATCGGATAATCTAGAGAAATGCGATTGGCAACACTGGTTGTTTCTACTCATTCCGCCTTATCCATGGAAAATGGTAAAACTGCAGTGCAAGAAATTCATTTTTCAAATTTCACAAATTTTACTATTATTATTAATATGTTAAAAATGAAATTTTAATATTTTGACGTTTGCTTTCATAATTTGACATTTCATTTAATAGTTATTTATGATATAAGTGTTAAAAGAACAATTTTAAGGCACGCATGTGAAAGTTTGCAGAATGAGCGAAGCGAATTCTGCAATTCACATGAGTGCCTTAAAAATGTACTCTTTAACACGTATATCATACAATATTTTTTCTACAAACGTTATAAATTTATAAAATACAATATTTTTGTTAATTGCTGAAACCATTAAACCTATGACCCGTCAAAGGTAGAACTGATTGTCTACACTCGAGGGGAATTTCTAAAAATTCTTAGCGAAAATATTATACCGTTACATAAACTTGTTCTTTCTACAAACGTGTTAAAATTGCAATAATACAGTTTAAATTAAATTTTAAAAAACCTTTTAAACCACCTTTTTCGAATTGCGCAAGTTGTACTATTAATATTAATGTTAATAAATGAAATATGAATATCTTGACGTTTCACAATTTGACAATTCACTTTTAACTGCGGTGCTTTAAAAATTTTAAGGCACTAGTGCCTTAAAGTCGCATTTTTAACGCTCCTATGGAGTGCTAAAAATTGCATTTTTAACACGGTTGTAGAAAAAAAAATTTTAAAGCACCCAGTGCTTTAAAGTGACATTTTTCATGCTCCTCAGGGGCGTCATTTGATAGGGGGCAGGGGGGCATTTGCCCCCCTGACCCTGAAAATGACTGAAATTTACAAAAAATAGATAAATTTTGTATTATGTTTGCATATATAATGTATTGTGTATATAATGCTTGCCCCCACTATCAAAATTGCAAACGACGCTCCTGATGCTCTTATGGAGTGTTAAAATTTGCATTTTTAACACGTTTGTAGAAAAAATTATTTAAATTTAATAAAACAAAATTATTTAATAAATAATTTATTAGTCTGCATAATTTTTAGCAAACTACAGAAAATCTGATCCATTTGAACAATAAAAAGAACGTAAAACTAACGGAATTCTTGGTACACGATAATATTTAGATATGTCTATGTAATATTAAAAAAAAAATAGAATAACAACGTTTAATTATAATTAAATTTATCTTCATAAACACCCGTGTTGACCCCAATCAAGACCGGTCCAAAGAAATTAGATACGCATAAGGTTGCAAATGAATGATATTACAGTATGTCGAAATATTCTTCTAATAAAAAAACCGAGATATTGCCAATTTATAATTCGCTCCGAGCGTTAACAAAGTGTCAAAGCAAAATCGACCGACCTGCTCATGGTGGTGGTTGCTTGAATCTTTGTAAGGACGCTTTATTGTATGTTTAAATGGGACATTTTAAAAAAAATGCCATATCACGTTATTTGTTGCGTTGTTTACTGTAAGAAGACATGGAAAACTAGTGATGTGACATAGTTTTATTTTAATCACTCCCAAAAAAAAATAAGATCAAAGAATAAAATTAATTAACGCTGTTATAAGGATGAAATAAGGTTAACTTTTTCCATATATATAAAGGATATGGCAATATACACATGATATAATAATATTATTTACGTTTTTATAAGTTTTGTACATATTACATACACTTTTTAGCTCTGATAAATCCGAATTGACTCCAAAAAGTACGGATATGTTATGTCCTATATAACTTCACTATCGCAAATTATGTCAATAAATCTTTATTAACGACAAAAAATATTTTTGTTGAACTATAAATGACATTATAAAAGAATAACTAATGAACTCTAACAATTTGTATTCGTTTATTATCACTAGAAAATAAAATATTCAAGTTTAACAAAATAATCCCATAAGAGTAAATATTAAAACGTCCTTACAAAACTGACAGCGTGTCACGTGACTGTAAATTTCTGTAAATAGAGGGGAGACGCACGGAGCCGGATACAATATTCGTAATAGAACTATACCTATTTTCTCTATTCCGTAAGTACTCTATCTAGTACTAGTAGAAGTAGATAAAAAATACTAATAATAAATCATAATTTTAATCTGAAAATAAAAGAAGAAACTATATACACATTACTCAAAAATAAGAAAATAATAATATATAAAAAATGGGGTTATGGCAAAAACTAATGACTAAAGAAAGACGGAAAAGCTGATCACAGATTTAAAATTAAAGACCTTCAAGGCTCAGAAATTGATACTTTTTATTCTTATCCTTACATATAAAAATCTCGTGTAACGACAAAAATCTCGTTTTTACGCTAATATTCGAAACTATTGGTTTTTAGGTGGATGTGAGAGGTGGCATTAAGATTTTTGCGGATAAAGTTAGGTGATAACTTCAACAATAATAATTGATTTAGACTCAAATATTCCCGGAACATTAATAAAAAAAATAAAATATTTAATAATTTCAAAAAATTTCGTTTTTTTTCTACTATTTTTGCTTATAACTTAAAAACTATTCATTTTAGAACAAAGTCCTATAGGAATAAAACAAAGATAATTAAATTTTATATCAGATGCGATTGGTTAAAAATGTCTTAATTTATCACCCTTGCTTCAAAATAGCAATAAATATAAAATGAGGGGGCAAAACAAGCCTGTCCTTATTCAATTATTTTCCATCACTTAGGTTACACTTGGAACCTTCCTAATTCGCTTAGAAAATTTTTGTAATGTGCTAAAACTGTACACCAAATTTCATTAAAATTGACTTACTAGATTTTGCATAATAATTTTGCAATCTCAACTTTTTTAAAAAAATTAAAATGTTTTAAAATCTTGCACAACAAAAACTAGAACATACAAAGATTTGTCATTTTTTTTACGTATAAAGAAGTACTCCACCTATCTAATGCACTTTACAGAATCGAAATCGGATTATTTAAGCAGCCTCGACAATGTTTTAAAGTTATAAACAATTTTTTGGCTTATAAACAAATTTCTGCTGTGGCCAGGAGGGGGCGCTACGGGCTCCTTTATTTAGATGGACTTATCCAAGTTTTTTTTTTATTAATTTTGACCCGTAGAGCACGAATTTTTTGGGTAACAGTTGATCCGGATGTCGATAAGATTGTTATAAACAAAGAACTTGAGGAATTACATAAAATCGATTTTTCTCAAAATAAAACCTTTTTTTATTTCTTGGGTAATTCTAAGCAAAAAATGTTCTTACAAGTTTTTTCGTAGGATGCATAGTTTTCAAGATAAACGCGGTGGAACTTTCAAAAAATCGAGAAATTGCAATTTTTGAACGCGAATAACGTTTGATTAAAAAATAAAATAGCAATTCTGCCAGAGGCGTAGCTACCGCCGTATCAGCCGTATCAATTATACGGGGCCCCCGATATTCAGGGGCCCCAGCGCATCATGTCGATATAAAATTCCATTTAAAAAAATTGAACAATTATTTCACTATTAACACAATGTATATTGTTTGGTTATGTACATTTTCGTGTAATTGTTTCTTTATCTATCTATAAATTATATTTATCTAGTTTATATTCTCTGCCGCTCGCCGTTATTCCATAACAACAGAGCTTTTTTTGTTTTCAAGCTACCTTTCATTGGGTATTTACCGTTGGCTATGTGTGAGATATTATATAATGTATAATGCCAAATTGCAATTTTTGTAATCGCTTTACTTTTGAATATTTGTAACAGTGTGTATTGTTTGAGTATATTTTCGTGTAATCTGTTCTTTATCTATAAATTGTATTTATGTATATCTATTTGCCAACAGAGCTTCTGTGTTTAAGCCCATTTTCAATGTCCATTCATCCTTGGTTTGAAAAAACTGAATATGTTTTCAAACAATGATCCTAAACAATTCAAATCTATTTTTCGTAGAGTCTATTAGGTTTATTATTATTATCAAAGAATACATATCTACCACGGTGGTAGATATGTATTCTTTGTTATTATCTATATTTGGATGTTATATGCAGAACTTATTACATAGTTCCTAAGGCTGTATTATGTAATTTGCAATTTATTTAAATTTTGCAATAGATTGTTTTGTTTTATTTCATTATCTTTTATTTTTTAATAATATTGACGATTTATGTAATTTCAGTAAACTGTATTTGTTATTGTTTTTTTTACCCCTTATCCATAAAGTTGTAAAATTTTCTGTGACAATATTCTGATTCTATTCTATACAATCGTTTTTGCTTCTTTTGTTGAACATTTTTTAGCACCGTTCCATATCAGTCGTGGAAAAGGGTCCCGCGACAAATTTTGATATGGGGCCCCTGTGAGGCTAGCTACGCCACTGAATTCTGCTGACAGCATTTGAAAGTTTTTAAGTCAAATTATACTGGTTTTAATTATTTGCATTGCTTAAAATTAATTTTTTTATTATTAAACAAAGCTATTTGTTTATAAGCCAAAAAATTATTTATAAATTTAAAACATTGCTGGGGCCCCTTAAATAATCCGATTTTAATTCTGTAAAGTGTATTAGATAGGTAGAGCACCTCTTTATATGTAAAAAAATTAGTCAACTTCTAAATGGTCTACTTTTTGTTCAGAAAGATTTTAAAAAATTTGAACGTTTTTAAAAACATTTAGATTGCAAATTAATTATGCAAAATTTATTAGGTCGATTTTAATGAAATTTTGTACACGATTTAAGTATGTTACAAAGAATTTCCTAAGTGAACTACTAAGGTTCTAAGTGCCACTAAAGTGGTTAAAAAATATTGAATAACAACAGACTTATTTTGCCCCCGTATTTTGTATTTATTGCTATATTGCAGAAAAGGTAATACCTTAAGACATTTTTTACCGGTCGCATATCATACAAAATTCAATTATATTTATTTTATTTCTCTACGACTTTGTTCCAAAACGAACCCTTTTAAAGTTATATGCAAAGAAAACAGAAAAAAATCGATGTTTTTCGAAATTTTTAAATATTTTAATTTTTTTATTAATGTTCCGGGCATATTTGAGAAGTAAGTCAATTATTATTACTGAAGATGTCACCTAACTTTATCTGCAAAAATCCCAATGCCACCTCTCACATCCAAAAATAGACGTTTTTTCGCAGATCCTTACTGGTCTAAATGAAATTATAAGCATTTAAAGAATATATCCACACCATTAAACAAACTTGGCGATACAAAACAAACAAACAAAATAAAACCTACATTGTCTGATCCCAGCTCATGTTACCACAATAACATTTATGATTAAGGGCACTTGCGCAAAATTTCGGCTCCAATGTTTAAATGCATTCATTTTTTTTTCGAATCCTGAGAAAAATAATAAATATTTTTGAAAATTTTATAAGCTAAATGAAAGATTACATTATTATCGAATGCAGAAAGTCCCTTAGAATAAACAAAAAATTTCCTTTTGATGAGATATTTGAAATTAAAAATCACACTAAATTTTCTCTTGTTCTTCACTCCTGTAACTTATTAAAATAAACATTATAGAAGTCTTCAGGGACTTTCGGCCCACGGTAATAATGCAATCTTGCATTCTGCGTTGAAATTTTTCAAAAAAACTTTTTGAGTTTTTTCAGGATTCGAAAAAATAAATGAATTAAAAAAGCATTTAAGCCGAAATTTTGCGCCTACCCCCTTAAGATAATTGTATGGTTGAATATGCTATTTTTTATAACAAAAAATTGTATTTTTAAAAATTTCAAGTTTTAAAAATAATTTATTTCTATAACAGAAAAAATCATTTAATGCGTATATACATCCCAATTAAATCATTAAGTACTTACATATACAGCTACGAGGAAGAACGTAAAGAAGAAGGCCAACTTTGCTGCCATTTTTAGCTTTGGTTTAATCTAGTGATGTTTTGTATTCAAGCGAAGCACTGAGGGAACAATGACAAAGTTGATTTTATTCTCTCACTATGAAGGCATGTAATCAGCGATGGTACACTCAGTTTCATAATATTGTTAAGGATACTTGACAAATTTGTTTTTAGTGGTAACCAAATTGGTTTTTCGATCGGACTGTACCGTAATTTTTTAATTAAATAATCGCAAAATCAGAAAAATGTTTGTAGTGTAACATTTGAAAGCCATTAAGGTTAACTAGAAATAATAACAATTTTGTTTGTGTTCACTTATCTTTACACACAAGTTTATACTCTTATTAACGAAATTATCAGTGGATGTTATTGGTTGTAACCATCAACTTTCAAATACAAACTCAAATTAAGTCAATACATTTCGTCCGATTTCTCTCACTTGTACCACCTGCAAACTTCTTGAAAAAAATAATAAATAAAAGACTCGTCTTTTAGTGATAAAGTGCAGTAAATCTTCTTTAAGATAGATTTAACAAACTAAGACTATCACTTTCTCATAGCAAAACCTTAATTTAATTTCCCAGAGTAAAACATTAAGGTGATACAGTAGCGATCAAGAGGTAGCAAAAACGCGTTCCAAGATTGCGGCTGTAATTTTGAATATTTTTTCGAGATATTTGGCACACGTATTCATAATATAATAAAAATGGCGGTACAGAGCCCAATTTGAAAAATATATTAATATGTGGAAATTACTCTGTAATTAAGTACAATATTAAAAAAACGAGCCTTTACCGCCATTAAGAAGAACAAAAAGATACACTCTCTTCAAATAAACTTTTTTATCCGATGCCTTGATTTTGTGTCATTTTGGAACTACTAAAATTTTTTATTTCATTAGTAGTTCCAAAATGACACAAAATCTAGGCATCGGATAAAAAATTTTATTTGAAGAAAGTGTATTTTTTTGTTCTTCTTAATGGCGGTACAGGTTGGTTTTTTAATATTGTATTTAATTACAGAGTAATTTCCACATATTAATATATATTTCAAATTGGGCTCTGTACCGCCATTCTTTATTATATTACGAATACGTGTGCCAAATATCTCGAAAAAATATTTAAAATTACAGCCGCAATCCTCGAACGCGTTTTCGCTACCCGTTGATCGCTACTGTTTCCTCTTAATGAAATTTTCTAGAAGACCCTCCACTCCCCTGATCCAAATTTTATTCAACGATTCCCCACCGTCTGTTGTTAATCAACATAGATTCTCGGTCTAATATATAACTCCAGATCAAATTGGAAAAATCACATCTATGATCTTACCACTAATTGTTTTTAAAGGCTGAACCTTCTTAAAACCCTTTAGTCATCTTCAATGAAGTGCCGATGAAACTACCTTATTAAGAGTCTACACAGCCCTTTTACGATCTAAGCTCGGCTACAGTAGTTTTATCTATTCCTCTGCCGCTAGATCTGAAAGATATATTAAATTCTGTTTACACTAGCGCTCTTTGTCTATATAAAGGTGCCTTTCGATCTAGTCCTATCAAGAGCGTATATCGCGAATCCAATGAACCTCCCCTCAGCTTATGACGACAATCTCTTCTACTTTTACGTGCTTGCATCAATATTACAATATTACGTTCCCCTTTTTACCACAATTCCCTCTCCTCTTAATTATGATGTGCAACATCTTATCATAAAAGCTATAGCAGAATTAATTACTCCAGTATTTAAAAATATTGACCACCGCCTGACTAGTTCACTCCCTCTACCTTTATTTTCCTTCTGGGCCTTCAAGAGACACCTTACCATCTATAATAAACATAAATCTCCTACAATTTTTAAAAATAAACCATTTTTGAAATTATACAAAAAAACATGATATAATTCTCTTTACTGCTGCATCTAAAATTACCACACAGGTTGGCTGCGCTTACCACTAAATTACCTTGTAAGATCATCTCGGTAACCCTTAGGCCCGGCCCAAATTGATCCTAAGCGAGACACAACCTGCACCAGCGAACTGCGTAGACAGTTTTGCGCATCCTACTATCAGTGCATGCGTTCGCAGGTCTCGCTTGGGAACGTTTGTCATCGGCGTACAGTTTTCTTTGGCCTGGGATGCGTTACTTACCGTCAGATGTTTATTTTTACTTGTTTTTGTTTGCGAGATGGAAGTACAGTGGAACCTCGATAAGTCGGATTAATCGGGACCGCAGCCGATCCGGGTTATCGAAAATCCGTGTTAGCCGGAGAATAATGTAAAAATTAATAAAATACATATAAATAATAAACAAATACACGTTATAATTGCAAAAATCTGAAATACATAATGCACAGTACATCTAAATTACGTACATTTGTATTCAGTATTGTTTATTTCTTGGTAAAAACTCAGTCAAAGTGAAAAAATGTTTTTTTGTCTGATGAAAATCGGTCCGGGTTAGCCGGACTTCTGGGTTATCGGGGGCCGACTTATCGGGGTTCCACTGTATCTAAAATGAATACGGATGGTACCTAAGTACAATTTATTATGATTAATAAAAATATTAGCATAGTCAACACGCCAAGTGAAAACTGCTTCGTCTTTGTCATTCAATTCTGATAACTTTTGGTAGACTAAATAAGCGGCGATACGAAATTAATAATCAAAGGTATGCCTTTACAAAAACACATTATTAGAAAAAAAATTGAAAAATGATTCATGTTACTTATAACCGTGATCGATAAAAATATAGTATTACCCTCAAATTCAACTTGTCGGCATATTACATTTTTGTTTATTACATATTACATTTTTGTTAATGCTTAAAAATTAAAAACGAAATATGCAGATAGTGTTATTTTTTATGACCGAACAGTAGCGGAGGGATTATAAATTATGACCTGCAGTAATTGTAAATGATTGCGATCCGAGCAGTAAATTGAGGAATATGAGTTATGACCGAGCAGTAGGGGAGAGATTATTTTAAATATGTAGGTATTATGTGCAGAAATAAAATACTCAGTGTAAGATATCTTTTTCTGTACCCGCTGTACCTGGTACTAGTTACAAGTGCGGAAATACCGATTTTAAGTTGCCTACTCAATTCAGTACATGGATTAGATACATCAGTATTTTGTAATCAGTATTTGTACTCAGTACCACTGAGAACCTGTATCAAAAGTAACCGTTACCTGTCCGCACTGATTTTGCCCGTCTCTATTCGCCAGGTCGATAGCCAACGGTCGGTTTGGGTTGTGTTCAATATGCGGTGCGCTAGAAAAATAACTGCACGGGCCACCCGTCCCGCCGGTGCATTTTGTGTCTCGCTTAGGTTCAATTTGCGCCGGGCCTTAATATGCAGCGTTTACACATGTGAACTATTTATATAGTTTTCTGTTGGGTTCTAAATTCATCTCCCATCGAAATACTCTTTTCTCTGCTTACGATACAACAGTCTTTATCATATATGGCTGCCTTTGTCATACTGGCCTTATACTGGGAATGAAACAGCAGACCATTTTGCTAAAGGAGCTACCAACCATAATACTGAAATAAACATAATTCAACTATCTAACGATCTCATTTTCAAAAAGTCAATAGAGAATACCTGGTAAAACTTTGCCAAAAAAACAAAACAACTCTTCATATACTTCAACCATTTATTGATCATTCTTTCAGGACATCCTAACTAGCAGAGAAGCATCGATCATGGTTGCTCATGGTTTCTTGATGTCCTCAAGAACTCATCCAGCTTGCAATGATTGATAAAAGAATGTGATAAAAAGAGCATATAAAGAACAAAGAATAATATTGTTCTTAAACTATTTCTTTGTGGTATCTTATGCAACTTACTATTTTATTGAGAAATAATCAACAGTTTAAGTTGGAAATGAAATTTATTGACGTTTCCAACTTAAATTGTGGCTTATAAAGTGGCGCTTAAAAAGTTCAAATAGTGAATATTTCTAGTCTTTTGGGAATTTTAGAATTTACAAAAAATATATTCGAAAGTTAAACAGCCTTAATGTCCGAAACTTAGCTATACGGGTTATATCTGTTTCTAATAATTGCTTCCTACGTTCATAATTTAGCAGCTTATTTTTTTAAGCAATAAAATAGTACCAGCAGTATTTGTTTCAATTTGTTTTATCTAACACTAAAGATAGCTCATAAAATAGTTCACATGTTGAAACAATATATTAAATGTACCAACATGATAAGATCTTTTAATTGCTATTACATACTGTTGTACAGGACAATATAACCAAAAGTGTCGTGATTATTTCAAAAATATAGTCTTTACGAATACCAAACGAAGACGAGAATTTGATAGTAAACAAATATATAGCATGGTTACCCTAACTTTGCTTGCAGCTATTAGGCATACTCCATTTGTAGACTTATTGAACCGCTTGCTTTCTCAGGTTTTGAGGCCAACATATTTTTCTTCTTCCTGCTGCTCTCTTTCCAAATACCTTAACCCAAAGAGTGACTTGCATTAAGCCATATCTCTCTAATCATTTTTCATATTATTCTAATGTATGCTTTTTGATTGTGTTAATAATCTCGCATTCCTTGCCCATTCTAAGTAAAACCTCATCTTTAGCAACAAAATCCACCCATGAAATTTTTAAGATACATCTTTAACCACCACATCTCGAAGGCTTCGAACTTTCCTGAAAAAACTGCAGTACGTTTCCAAGCCTCCAACTCCTTATTAAAACGTAGAAAATACTTAGCATCTAATGATATATATTTCAGTACCAAGTGTTAAATCATTACTTCTGAAAAGAAACTTCATCTTCACGAACACTGAACACGAACACTTGTCGATTGTTGAACAATAAGCCTTTTCTAGATATTTCCATTTATTTCTGTTCTGCCCCTTTATCCACCACTGGATTAGTGGCAGGAATGCTTGGTGTCCACCTTTGTAACAATACCAAAAACAATATATGCCAAAGATTGTTTGGACTATAGGACAATATCACTAATAAGCCATACCCTCAAAATATTTCTAAAGGTGATTCATGGAAGATTATACAGAAAGCTAGAAGATGATATGGATGATACCCAAGTTGGGTTCCGCAAAGGAGTTGGAACAAGAGAGGCATTATTTGAGTTTAATGTCCTCTCTCAAAGATGCTTAGATATGAACCTGAATATTTGTTACTGATTCATCGACTTCGAAAAAGTTTTCGACAGGGTCCGACATGAAAAACTAATAGAATTATTGAAGAACAGAGATAGAGACAGACGAGATTTACGAATTATCATCAATCCGCATTGGAATCAAAAGGCCAATATAAAGATAGAAGAACAAGAATCCGAGAATATTGATATAAAGAGAGGAGTAAGACAGGGTTGTGTTCTGTCGCCGCTACTGTTTAACCTATACAGTGAAGCCATATTTCAGAAAGCGAAAGCGGAGCTAAGTGATGGAATCTCTATAAACGGAAGAATAGTAAATAACATAAGATTCGCTGATGCGGATACGGACTAAAAATAAGCAAGAAAAAAATTAAATTTATGATTGTCTCAAAAACACAACATGGAAATGAAAGGTTAATGATAGAGCAAACCCAAATAGAAAAAGTAAAGACATACATATTATTATGTATAAATTTATAAATCAAAGATAGAATAAAAATTAAATTTTTAATTATAACGCGGGCACATAAATTTGATACACCCTGTATATTGATTTGTAACTATTTAGTAGAAGGTAGCTTTTATGCAGTGGGTTTCTCCTTAATGAGTTTTTCCCAGAAGACTTAAAGACATTTGTAAATAAGTGAAGTGAAAGACAATTTATTCCGGATTATAATTTTAAAAAGATTGTTTGTTACGTGAAAGGTAAAATCCACAGGTAATTTTAATTATTAGTTTTTAGAAAAATAAAGGTAGAGAGATTTGGAATTTTAAGTCTGTTTGTTTAAACACAAGAATTTTTGAATAACCATTTTCAATTTCGTTGCAAAACGAAAACACAGCCGAACCATATTCTAGTCCAATCAGAGAGTTCCGCAAGCACCCTTACCGGTTTCGAAACTTATTAGTCTCTCATGAGGAGGCAAATATGCTGCTCTCCCTGATCCAACCAAAACAAACCCCAGCGTGCAGTCCCGGATTGCAACGAACGAAATGGCATAGATGCCCTAGCGGCAACTGCTAGCAAAAAGACTAAGTTTTCACTCTAATGGCATATAAAACAACATAATGCTATTCTACATCCCACCAGAATGAAAACAGTGGGAACCTTCTCTGGTTACACCTGCGAGGCTTCTACAATTTGCAAGCCATACGGATGCTGAGACTAAGGAAGATGAGGGAATTCTTCAATTTACAATTCACGTCCCATTCCGTATGGCTTGCAAATTGTAGAAGCCTCGGAGGTGTAACCAGAGAAGGTTCCCATTGTTTTCATTCTGGTGGGATGTAGAATAGCATTATGTTGTTTTATATGCCATTAGAGTGAAAACTTAGTCTTTTTGCTAGCAGTTGCCGCTAGGGCATCTATGCCATTTCGTTCGTTGCAATCCGGGACTGCACGCTGGGGTTTGTTTTGGTTGAATCAGGGAGAGCAGCATATGTGCCTCCTGATGAGAGACTAATGAGTTTCGAAACCGGTAGGGGTGCTTGCGGCACTCTCTGATTGGACTAGAATATGGTTCGGCTGTGTTTTCGTTTTGCAACGAAATTGAAAATGGTTATTCATTTTTTATTTACATTTACTCTGTGTGGAGTATGAAGGGAACCATTCTCGTTGGAACTTTACCGCGCTGAGCAGATGGGACGTGAATCGTAAATTGTAGAATTCCCTCATCTTCCTTAGTCTCAGCATCCGTATGGCTTGCAAATTGTAGAAGCCTCGGAGGTGTAACCAGAGAAGGTTCCCATTGTTTTCATTCTGGCGGGATGTAGAATAGCATTATGTTGTTTTATATGCCATTAAAGTGAAAACTTAGTCTTCTTTTTACAAGAATTTTTGTATAATTTCCGAAAAGTGATTAGTTTGAGTAGAAGTATTGTTTGAAATAATGGCTGGGTTTTTAGAATGGAAAAGAGAAATGTTTTTGATTGGCTTGGCAATTTGGAAGGGGGAAAGAGAGGTTTTGAATGTTCAGACAGTTTGGAAAGGAAAGATTATTGTGTGGTCGGTATCCGAGAAAGGCAGTCGAATGTTTTCGCGGATAGTTCAGAAGCAAGTACTAGTGGTTTTTTGATAGTGGAGCGTAGCTGAAAAGTGGAACGAGAGACAAATCAAATTGAGAAGAAAAACCTCTTTGATTCTGTAAAGTCCAAGAGAGTAAGTTACAAGGACTATAGTTATTAAAATTATTTGTGACACCAAGTAAAAAAGATACTTGGGTCTCAGGAGATTATTATTGAGACAAAGAGAGGAGAGAGTTTTGGAGTTCATTGAACGAGTACTGGTCAAAAGCGGCCTGGTTTGTGTTTTGGAGAAATAGTTGCTGGTATGCTGCTGGATTGATGCTGAGAACGGAGAGGGCTTTGATTGGTAGCCTAACATAATCAACAAGAAAGAGCTGTTTGGGTCAAGAGGAGACATCATTGTGTGTGAATCAAAAAGGTCAGTCAATAACTTATGTGATAGATGTTCTTTATAATCAGAAGTTAAAATATTTGCGTAAAAGCATATGAATTAAGGTTCCAACATTTCAATAATTTAATAGGAAGTATAAGTAATTTTGCAAATACCTAAATTTGTTTGTTTAGCTTACTTTATAAATGGTATCAGGAACAAGCGATAAATATTTGTTTAAATTAGATTAATTATATGGTAAAAAGTTTCATTTGGACAATTATGCCCACAGGATTTAATTGATAGATTTTCAAAGCATTGCTTTTGATAATAAAGGTATTTGTATGTGCTTATTTATGATTTTTCTATTTATTTCCTTTTCCTATTTTATCCCGATAAGGATCAACTAAGAGATACTGAAGCCACAAGAAAGGATAAGTATAACCTAAGATAATTTTAGTTAATTTTTATGACAAAAAGGCACCCTGAGATTTTTTATTAATTGTTTATGTATGATTTCCGTCAATTCAATAATTAATTAAATAAATAGTCAATTAAAATAAAAGTAATAGAAAACAGATCATAGCAATATATCTGGGAACCTGGGTTGATGACAAAAATGAACAAAGCAAAGAAATTAAAGTCCGAATTGAAACTGCAAGGCAAGCATTTATAAAAATGAAGACACTGCTTACAAACAAAGACCTTCAGTTGCCTCTTAGATTGAGGGCTCTAAGATGGTACATATTTTCTATATAACTATACGGAATGTTACAGAAGTGTTACAGAAGAATATTGAAAATTCAGTGGGTTCAAAGGATTACCAATGTTGAAGTGCTACGACGTTTAAATAAGGAGTTAAAAATTATGAACAGTATAAAAACTAGAAAACTGGAATATTTGGGTCACATTACCAGAGGAGAAAAATATGAGTTGCTGAGAATTATTATGCAAGGAAGTATTCAAGGAAGAAGAAGCATAGGAAGAAGACGCATCTCCTGGTTGAGGAACCTTAGAAAATGGTTTAACTGTAGTTCATTACAACTGTTCAGAGCAGCAGTCAACAAAGTGACCATAGCCATTATGATATCCAACCTCCGATACGAGAGGGAACTTTAAGAAGAAAGAAGGATTAGCAGCATTTACAATTTCGGTTTCTAGAATTTCTAGTCATTCGTTGTTGTTGTCCAATCCTGTTGGTTCTTTTGGTATGCTCTTAAGGAGTATTTTGATATAGTTTTCCCATTCTTTCAGTTTGTCTTCGGTCAGTCGAAGCAGTTCGCCATCTGTGTTCAGCATGGTGTATAAGGTTTTTCTGTAATTAAAAACATCATGCCTTTATTGCAGTTCTACTATTTCGACTCTTTTTATTTCTAGCCATTTCTCTTTTACCTCACCTCAGTTTTTTTCGAATCATTCTATTTAGTTATTTGTATTCTCCGTCCTTATCTCTACCTCATCGTACTACGCTTCTGGCTCAACCATGAACTTATCTGCCTTAGTGTTACCAGTCTGACTGATGTTTATGGCTTTCGGATAGTTGAATAAGTAAGTATACATCATTCAGAAAATGGCAATAAGTTTGTGACAGCATTGTAGTATTTGTCTTTTAAAATTAGTAATTGTAATCTTCTCCACAAAGTGCTGGTACATCCGTCCTAGTGGGCAGTCCGATAAGTACTTAGCCTACAAAAGGGAAAGGAAAATTTTGGAAAATTGGCAATTTATTTCTCTACATAGTCTCCTTCTAGCTCGATACACTTGACCCAGCAACTTCTTTAACCCGTCTGAAAAATACCTTTTCTCGATGTCTGAAAAATACCTTTTCTCGATGTCTGCAAAATTGGCTTCCGTGGTAACGATGGCCTCCTCATTCAACTTAAATTTCTGCCCAACGAGTGTCTTTCTCAGGTTTGGAAACAAATAGTAGTCGCACGGGGTCAAATCTGGAGAATGCGATGGATGGGGCAAAAGTTCGTAGCCCAATTCGACCAATTTGGCCATGGCGACGGTGGAGGTTTGAGTCGGTGCGTTTTCATGGTGGAAGAGCGCTTTTTTCTTTGCCAAATGGGGTCGTTTTTTCTTCAATTCGGCGTCGAATCGGCCCAATAATTCGGCATAATAGGGCCCTGTGACCGTTTTGCCCTTCCAAGTAGTCGATGTAGATCACACCTTGTCAATCCCTGAAAATGCTGGCCATTACCTTTCCGACCGATTGGACAGTATTCGCCTTCTTCAGAGCATGTTCGCCGGGTGCTGTCCGCTCTTTCGACTGTTCCTTCGTTTTTGGTGTATACCAGTGAATCCATGTTTCGTCGACGGTTGTGAAACGACGTAAAAACTCCTTTGAATTGCACTTACACAGCGTCAAACGCTGCTCTGAAGTGGACTCACGGTTGCGCTTATTGACTGAAGTAAGCAAACGCGGCACCCATCGCACCGACAGCTTTCTCATGCCCAAAATTTCATTCAGGATATGACCTACCCGGTCTTTTGAGATGCCTACTGTGTCAGCTAGCTCGCGCACTTTCAGTCGGCGGTGTGCCAATACAAGATCGTGGATTTTTGTCACGTTATTCTCCGTGGTAGCCATTTTCGTGGCGCTTACGCGTGGCTCATCAAAAACCGACGTTCGTCCACGTTGAAACTCATTAAACCAATTTTTGACAGTTGCCATCGAAGAAGAAGAGTCACCGTACACAGCATCCAAGCGCTCTTTGATTTCGCTGCGTGATTTCCCTTCCAAAAACAAGAATCGAATCACCGACCGATATTGCTCTTTTTCCATTTTATTAAAATCCGCGAACACGCTGACTTTCACACGCAATCACAACAATACTATACTTTCGATTTGAATGAAATTTTGACATTAGCCGTCTACGAAAACGCATTAAATGACAGTCCTCTTCATTTGCGAGAGTGGCCCCATCGGGCGAAGAAGCTAAGTACTTATCGGACTGCCCTAGTATGTCCCAAATTTGGCACCCTCAGACTTTATACCAATATATTTCTAAAACTGAATACTTTATCCGGTGGTAAGCGATTTTCTTCCAATTTAGAAGTCTTGGGGCTGTAGGTAAGACCTTTTCATCACCTCCAGATGACACTACAGAAAGAAAATAGTGACTTTGGAACCCCGATGGATGAAAGGGTCTAGCCGGTTAAAATAGTGAAAAATGTCCCCCGCAATAATCCAAAAATAAAAATACTAGATGGTTCAAAAAGCATTAGACCAAAAAAATTTTTAGACCCCTAGCCCCATCTATAACCCCCCAAAAAATGAAAACGTGTTTTTTCGTTATTTGGATATATCTTAGGTTCTGATCATCATAGAAACTGATTTTTTCATTCATGATGTAGGTTTTTTTATTTTCTACAACAGAATTTTTTTTTAAATTTTTGGCGCAAAATTCAATTTTTTTTGCTTTTGAAAACCTTAAAATTGGTTAAAAAAGATTGGGCCGAACAAAATGCCGAAAAAAATATATTATATTTATTGGATGTGGGCATCATGGTCATATTTTTATAGGGTATCATGGTCAAAATATCGATAAATCATTTTTCGGTATTTTCTTTAACCGATTAGACTTGCTTTAATTTTAAAATCAATATCTGCTTTATTTTCCTTCAAATACAACCCAAAAAAGATCAAAAATAAATCACATATTTCAGAAACCCCACAAGTACGCCGAACATCATTTTTCGTGGTGGTCAAAAAACTTATTTGTAATCAACTCCTGTTATTTATTACAATTTTAATGAGGTGTTTGTATGCATATGAGTGTTTTACAATGATTTTCTTCATTTTGAATATTAATTTTTTCTTTTTTGGCCATTTTACAAAGAGATTTTGTCGCTGTACTTACGGGTTTTCTGCACCGAGAGAACAATTTCTTTTCTCCTAAAACACCGATTTCTTTGAGCAATATTTCTTAAAAGTTAACATATCCTATTTACTTAAACATACCGGTTCACATATAAAGAAACGAGTTTTTTAAACACAACTCAATAATTTCTTACAGATAATTTCTTCAATACTAAGAAATGCATTAATGGTTACATTTAATTTTCTTATCCTAAAGTTTTTATTTCTTAAATTGAAAACTACAAATATTTTGCAGTATAAGAAATATAATGTTAAGTTAATCCATATTTATATTTGTGAACAAGAAATTTTCTTGCAATCAAATAAATATTTTAAAAATCACAAGAAATAATTCTTCAGAAATACCCTCTGTAGTAACTGTGGTTATGAAATAAAAACTTTGTCATTAATGCCGAAATGTTACTTGCAAAGAGATTTTCTTCCACAAAAGAATTGCGCAGATTAACTAATTATGATTTAGTCGTCAGTGTTTGTCAAGATGGCGTGATATGTTCATGTTCATATAGATGGATTTTAGATTTATTAGTGTTCTTTAAAAATTAATGGATATTTTGAAGGTACGTACATATATAGGTATTAAATAAAAGTAAATTGAGTAATTTAAGATGTAATAATATTGTTGCGTATCCGAATGGTTAAAAAAGAAACATAATAGTATCTTTATATGCTTTTTAGGTATAATGATGGACGACTCTGAAATAAAGGAGCTTATTATTCTAACTGGAAATATGTCACAATTTAAAACTGGGACAGAATGATATAATATATATTCAGAACAATATTAAGAAAGGAGTTATTAACCAACTGCGGGGCCTTCCAGAAATGGTAGAACTTCATACATGTAAGTACCTTTTTAAAAATGTGTATACTTAAGTATCAACTATAATAGGTTTCTTGAATGTATCGTCTTCTATAAAAATATACAATACAACGCTATATCAAACATGGCGGGTGCAACGCTGAGCCGCTGAGGATGTTTTCTGTTAATTTATTTGAGATAAAGGAATCAGTTAGTCTAAAAGAAATATATGTTTATGGTTAAGAAATGTTATTGCCGATAACCGTGAATTAGTTAATGTGTATTAAATGACTTAGATGTAAACTAATAATACTTTCTCGTAATAAAATTTCTTAATGATTAGGTATGCTGTCTCTTTTAGATTATAAAAATTAAGAAAATTACATATTATTATGTCTGCTTCAATGTTTTACATTGGTTGTATTTTCCCTCTTGTTTTAGCTAAACAATGTTTATTGTGTGACTTAATATTATACAGATAAACAGTTAATATTTCATTAACAAAAAGAAAAAAATATACAAAGATGTGTAGGTTAAATAATGCCATGTTTGAACTAAATATGATTGATTATTATTAGTATTAATAGTTCTTATGTGGGGCCGTGTATTTGTTTTTTTTTTTGTATTTCCTAAATTTGTCAAAATAAATATCTATATCTTTATAAAAAAAATTTTATTAAAGTAAGTTTACTCTTTCTACATAACGATTTTGTTTTAGTGAATTGCTGATATACAAAGTGCTATTAACAAAAGAAGGAAAATTTGAGGAAGTTGGATTTGCCTCTCCATCCTTTTATTGTTGTGTAGAAGCCAGTGGTTTAAGAGTGGAGAAAATATTTGTATGTAATAATAACGTTTTATATCTTGTTTTATTAATAAATAATGATTTTACCTTAACACAATGATTTATTTCGCCGTATGTAATATGACTTTATTTTCAAGAAATATTAACTTAACTCTAAATATACGTTTATCTCTGCGAAATATATTTCTTAACATTAAATACATTAATTATTATTAATAGTAAAATAATAATATTCCTTACTAAGAAATATTATTGCTCAGAAAGAATAGTTTTGTAATGTGTAAAAAATATATTTTTATTACTAATAAAATTAATTAACATTAAGTGTAATTTCTTTCTGATACATGGGTTTGAAGTTTGCCAGAAAGTGATAGTTCAATCATGTTTAAAATATATTTCTTTGGCTATAGTAGAATTTATTTGAAATATTTTAGAAAATTATATCTTACATACAAAGATATATTTCTTAGGCAATATGCCAAGTCGATCTTTCTTAAATATTAATAAAGTTTCTTTATGTCAAGAATTTTTTTCTCTCGGTGTGAATTACAGGCTAAAATAGAAAGTATTACATACTTGCAAAAAAGTAAAACATTGTTCAGTTACATACATTAAATATGTCGAAAATACAAAATTAGTCAACAACGTCATGTAGCCCATCTTTGTCTGCTAGTGACCATCCAAATTACTCCTTGTAGAAGCTCCGAAAATCGATGTCATCTGATTAGTAGGATTTTAACTTCTGCAGATCTCTTATTTTTTTCACATTATTTGCTATATGCCCTTCTGGATATGCTGCCGTCTTTGGTAGAATAGGTTTTGAGTTGGTTTTACTTAACTGATATTCAAACTGTACAGCTGAATCAATAAAATCAGATGCTACAACATAACCAGGTTTTCTTGAATCATGGGTAAAGTGTATGAAGGATGCAATAGCAAAAGTTTTTTTATTTCTCTAGTGACTCCAAGACCGTTCGAGTCAACTAACATACAATTTTGCTTATAGTACTTGGGCCACCGTGACCTTTAGTCTATTATCATAATATCAGTATGCACTACATAAATACACTGTTTTTTTTATTTTTCAGCAACTAACTACAGCAAAATCTCTATCACAGGGAAGACAGCTGTGACCTCTAATGGGGCAAATATTGATTAATTGCCTCAAAACGTCCTCTAGATACCAGGGTGGCACATAGTCTAACCATTGTACGGTTTTTATTCTGTCCTGCACATCCGTCGGAAAATATGTGCAGATGTCGTGTATGTTCAGGCAGAACAGAACTATATAGCGCATTATTTATGAACATACATACGCCTTCATGATTTGCGTAAAACATTGCAGTGTCCGTTTGGATATCATGAATTTCAATTTCATTAAAAGTCAGTTGATGGAGATAAAATACCTCTTGAACTAGAATATTGGGAAGCATTAAATTTTGGAGAACACTAATAAGAAATTTAGTATTTTCCAAGGGGCCTGGCCACTGCGCACCATTCACGTTTTACAACATGTAGTACAGAAACACCTCAAATGCGGTACTTACGGGATTTTTGCATTACACTGTTAAATACAGTATTGTTTAAATACGCTAAATAGTTGAACAATAGCGGGGTCTCCGAATTACATGGATGAAATGCGTTTTTTAGAACCCATACCCAACATAACCTAAATTTCCGTTAAAATGTTACTTACGGGGTTTCTAAAATATGTGATTCAAATATTTTTAGGTCCCTAGAGCTGAATATAACCTCAAAAGAATCGAAACGTATTTTTTCGTTTTTTTGGCGATATCTTATGTTCGGGTCTAGGACGTTTCATCGCCGCCGTTTCGATGCCGCCAGTTCATCGCCGGCCGATTCATCGCCGGCCGACTCATCGCCAGTCAGTTAATCGCTAACTGATATATTTCCGAATTTTCGACCAATTTTCGACAGTAATATTTTTTATTTATTTTTAGTATTAATTAGGATGGTACGGATGCACATCAACCGAACTGTTTAGAGCAGCAGCATCTAAGATGAGAATAGCCATGATGATTGCCAACCTGCGTCGCGGAGATGGCACGTGAAGAAAAAGAAGATTAATTAGGAATTCTAGGAAATGCGAGATATGACCATTCCCGTTGCCATACTTAATCTTTCAATAGACTTTTAAGCTTTTATAATATAAAATATAATTTAACACTACAAATTTAATATTATTTAGTATCAAATTTAGGGGAAGTAGAAATAGGACAGTAAATTAATATAATAATATTTTTTATCTTTTTATTTGTCATAAGTTTTGAACTGAATTTAACGTCGTGTCGTGTCATCTCCCATAATACAAAATCAACTGACTAACTGGCGATGAAACGGTCGGCGATGAAACAGACGGCGATGAAATGGACTGGCGATGAACCGGCGGCATCAAAACGGCGTCGATGAACCGGCGGCGATGAAACGTCCCATTCCGTTAGGTTCTAATCATCGTAAAAGCTTCTTTTTTCTTTCAGTTTGTAGTTTTTTATTGCCTACAACATGATATTATTTACAACATTTTTGGCGCTAAATTCAAATTTTTTAACGTTTTTGAAATTTGTTTATTCTAAATAAGTGTGACAAACTTTAAAAAGAAATTATATATAAAAAAATAATGACAGTTTGTTTTATAAATGTATGTCCGCAAATGCTTCGTTTTCGAGATACGGAGTGTTAAAATTTTTCTTACAACCTGACGATTTATTTATTGTCAAATGAAAGATTGTGGGTTTTAAGGGGTAGTTATTGCACATTTTTTGACATACAGCTAAGAATTTTATATTCACCACTGGTGCGCATACGGGTAATAGTCTGAATTTTTTTAGAAAAAAATAGTTCGCCACTGTGATAATCCAACTTAACAATCGTTTTTGAATTCCTTGTTCAATATTTGTGACAAAACATTTATTTTCTAAAAATCTATAAAAAAATTATTTATATATTACATTCATATAGAATGTTTTATTTTCTGCATAAAAACGGCGTATAGTATGAAAAGTAATGAAGACAGATTTTCTGTCACAAATTTAACAAGGAATTCAAAAATGATTTCTAATTTGAAATATATCAGTGGCGTACTATTTTTTTCTTTAAAAAAATTCAACCATTACCCATATGCGCGCCATTGGTGAATATAAAATTCTTAGCGGTATGTCAAAAAATGCGCAATAACTACTCCTTAAAATCCACCAAATTTCATTTCCATATCTCAACCTGTTTTAGAGCAATAAATAAATCGTCAGTTTGTAAGAAAAATTTCAACTAGGCTAGGGGTCTAAAAATTTTTTGGTCGAATAATCTTTGATGTAGAACAACATGGCAGGTATTTTAATTTTTGGAATATCGCTGGAGGCATTTTTCACTATCTTAACCGGCTAGTCCCTTTATTGGTATTAAAGCAGATTATGTGAAAAATGAAAGTAAAAGTTGTAGATTTCAAGAAATTTTTAGACCATCCTACTTTCTTATATTAGGATTGTTAATAGAGTCTTATGTAAATACACAAACTTGTAATAACTTTGTAATTAGAACGTTTATTTAAAGCAAACAAGAAACAAATAATTGTTTCAAAGCCATTATCTATAATTGCGATATCAAAACAATTTGTTTATATTAATTTTAACAAGATAATTCGATGAAAATGGAATATTTAATATAATAATATTTACTTTGATTATATTTGATGAAAATCAACTATGATTAAGTAAAATAAAATAAAATTTTAAATGACCTGTATATTAGTATTATGATTGTTGTTAATAGCTTCTAGACTGATTCATTCTGAAAGTAAATGTCAAGTCAAGGTTTGTTGTTACATGTCAACAATAAACTACGTATTTTTCGGTAGTATGACTTGTGCAATTTTTTTATTTAGCTGGTTTAATTCCGGAAACGTTTATTTATTATTGCTTTAAATCATTCTAAGACGCAAATTTTGTCTTTTTAGATGAGAATTGTAGCGTCAGATTGTTTATACAGGATATTTTGTAGTATGTAGTAAGGATAAATGATATGATAGTAGTTTTTATAGTAATGTTAAGGGGTCACTGCAACAACTTTAAAATAAAGATAAGAGTAGTTTATTAAACGCAAATTAAAATATAAAATAGTATCTAAATCAAGTACACGGTGAAATGTTAAAGCTATTAGAGGCACACCAAATCACAGCTCTTGCAAAGCTATTCAACAACGTATATGAGGCTGGTAAAAAAAGGCTTACGCATCAGTTTAAAATTCAAATATGAATCTGAGGCTTAGACTGGAATATGCTGGTGTCTGATCGGCCTATGGGGGAGCTGTACGCTCTATGTATTTTTTTCACTCAGAAAACATTTTACTAGAGTCATTTTTGGCTTATAAACAATTTGAATAACTTTGTTAATATTGACTGTAGGCTAAAACTACAATGGAATTTGAAAAACTGGTATTTTTATACGAATTTTCAAAGAAAAACTTTTCGCCTAGGTTAATTACGGTCAAAGTTAGCCACTTTTTTTATTTAATTGATGGCTACTTTGTTTATAACAATTAAGCAACCTAACTAGAGCCATTTTGAATTTGAAGATATTAGGTTATGTGTAAAAGTTTGAGTAAACTTTAAACATCAACAGAGTGGTTAATAAAGCTTTAAAAATGGCGTCCGAACGGAATTAATTCGTGATCGGTGGAGGGGAATTACTAAAATACGTGCACTCAAACAATGAAACTGATTCTGCAAACATATGCTGCGATTAATATCGCCGGAACTTGTTGGTAGATTTTGTTCATAATTTTTTAAATTTGTATGTACTCGTTGTCTTATACGTTATGTACACACAACCCCACCTAACATTACAAAATGTTAGGGGGAACTCCCCTTATCACTCAAGGATATGAAAAATAGATTACGACCGATTCTAAGACCTACCGAATGAACATATATTTCATAAAAATCGGTCAAGCGGTCTCGGAGGAGTATCTAAACTAACACTGTGACAGGAGAATTTTATAGATGTAAATATATAGATGGCTATTAACAAATAGGGGTTGGTGATAGAAGAGTGAAAATTAAGGGTTGTAGGGATTTTTTCTCCTTAGAAGAGAAATCAGGAGAAGAACAAAGGTGACTGACGTCATCGAGAGGATAGCCAGGTTGAAGTGGAGATGGGCAGGACACGTAGCCAGAATGACAGATGGGCGATGGACGAAGAGGTTATTGGAATGGAGGCCAAGAGAAGACAAGAGAAGCGTCGGTCGACCGCCTACAAGATGGACTGACGACTTAAGAAAGGTAAATAAAAACTGGATGAGGGCGGCGCAGGATAGATGGGGTTGGAAACGAGGGGAGGAGGCCTATGTTCAGCAGTGGACTTTTGAGGCTGGATGATGAGGGATTTTTTAATTCTACGTCATATAAAATTAAGGTAGATAATTTTGTCCTAAAAAAATTTTAAAAAATGTCAGGGAGATTAAAACCTCTTTAACGTCCTACAGGATAAACGTGTAAAATTTTATAAAAATCGGCCAACCGTTTCGGAGTAGTATGGTAACTAACACTGTTACAGGAGAATTTGATGTATATAGAAGTAACTGCGAATTAAATAATAAAAGTGGCTAACTTTGAACCTAATTAACCTAGGCAAAAAGTTTTTTTCTAAAAATTTGTATAAAATTACCAGCTTCTGAAATCCTAAAGTAGATTTACTCTATAGCCAATATCATTGTTCAATATTAACAAAGTTATTCAAATTGTTTAGAAGCCAAAAATTTTATTTTACTAAACTTTTTTCGGAGTGATAAAAACGACTTTTTAATGATTTTTTTCAATACTTTAAAAACATGACTATTATTCTTGCATGTGGTTTCCACCGAATTGCTATGTCATTATTATTTTCTGAACAATAACATTGCGAAAAAAAAGCTCTTTGCGATAAACAAATTGAATAAAATTTAAACTAATTGACGAATCGCCTTAAAATTTTTTGTGCGTTATATAGAATGTTTGACTCAACTTTTCGTGCAATATGAAAGTCTTAAGGCCATTTTCGCAAAAGTTATAGCACGTTTTTTATTTTTTAAATTTTAGTCTTATTTTGCACTTTCCGAAACAAAAAAGGATCGGACCAAAATTAAAAAAGCGCCATTTTAAACCTTAGCTCATCTGCAAAAAGAAAAATATTATAAATAAGATATTTAATTACCCTATTTTTACCTGTAGCGATTTAAACGAAAAAACTGCCATTTTGGACCCTTATTTGCCGAACTGTGACGGGCATTTTTGTATTTATAATGTACTAGGTATACAGTACCCAAAAAATCCATTTGCAACCTGGCTTCTCAAGTATCCCGACAAAGAACTTCTTTCTCTGTACTAATTTACATGTACACCAATTTAGAATAACATATAAGTGAAATTCAATTAGGATTCATAGCAGGACTCGGAACGATGAAAGCACTTTTCAGTTTGCAACTTGTAACACAGAGAGCCAGGGATGTTAACTGTGATGAGTATGCATTTTTCGTTGATTTCGAGAAGCCATTTGACAAAGTATCACATGGGAAACTAATCGATTGCCTAAAAAGATCAGAACTCGATGGTAAGAATATAAGACTGATCTCAAACTTATATATCCAAAAAAAGTATCAGTGCTATTCGAAAATGAGATCTTCACAGTCGGAAAAGCAATTAGACAGGGTTGTATACTACCATCAGCATTATTTAACATATACTCTGGAAACATCTTTAGGGAGGTCTTGTACGAGTCAGAAAGAAGTCTTTAGGGAGGTAATGCAGTAAATGACCAACTTGTAAACAACATAAGGGTAAGAACACAACAAGTGGGTCTAGGTGGAGGTGTAGGTCGCGGCTGATGCTACTAGTTAAGTCGCGGTCGATGTTGATGGCACATAGCAAGGAGGTCACCTGCGCTGTCAGTCGAGCTAGAACCACTATCAAGTGAAGTAGTTTCATGAAATTTGAATGACAAAAAGACTGTGCTTTTGCGATGTTGTGTCAGTCAAGTGATGATAGTGATGTAATGTCAGCTGTAAATAATCAGATCTTCCTTTATATTTCAAAAATTTACTGAATTTAATTACTTTAGAAATTCAAAAATAAACTGAATACCAAAAAGGGATTATAAAAAAGTATCAACTCATAGCTTAATGACAACTTGGATTCGAACGGACCAATCACAGGGAAGCATCCGCGCAGGCCGCGCGGATGCTTCCGTAAGAGCTTCCGTAAGCTTCCAGGTCCGTAAGAGGTTACGGACCAACTAAAGTCCGTAGTTGGTCCGTAACCTCTCACCTGAACAAAAGTAATTACCTTGTGCAATTTTCGAGCAAGGATTAAATACATTCACATGTGATCTTTAAATCTTAAGACATCGAATTAATGTCGACCACTTTTTATTATAGATTGTAACAATAATGTATTTTAGAGGTTTTTATACCTATTGAAGTGGCTAGTTTGAATTACTTGTACACTGGACGTTTACACTGATGATGGTCACTCTGACCGAAAACGTTTTGTACTTCCACTCTTTCGTGGATAAATTTTAAGGATTTTTTAATAAATTCATAAATGCCTACATACAACAGAAGTGTTTACTTCATTCCACGTTGTTATATTGAAGGTATACAGCCAACTACAGGGTTTACTCCCTTTTTAAAGTTTTATTCTTCTTGTGGTGTTTTCTCCTTTAGTAGAGGTTAGCGACTACATTGGAAAATCTGTCTCTGTCCAATGCGGCTCTAAACAAATATGCTGAATCAAGGCCGGTCAAGTCTCTGATATTTCTAAGCCATGAAATTTGGCGCCTACCATGACCCTGTTTCCCTTCAATCATACCCTGAATGATCAGATGCGCAAGGCGGTACTTTTCGTTTCTCATTATGTGTCCTAGGTAGCTAACTTCTGACTTTGATGAATTTTAGCAGCTCCCTATCTGTACCTATTCTCCTCAGACCATGGTGGTGTCCAAGGTATTTTTAAGATTTTTGAAGTTATACTTTATTGAGAGTATATATATATAATATCGGTTTACAACGTTCTTCGACGTCTTCCGATTTCCAATCTCCATCTCGTTCTGTCATTCCATAGATCGTCCTCAAGTTCTCTGTCCCTGATTTCTCTATCAACTCCTTCTCTCCAACTTCTTCTAGGTCTTCCTGGTCTGCGCCTTCCTCTTGGTTGCCATTCGAGGATTTGTCTTGGTATTCTATTCTCCGGCATTCTCCTTACGTGTCCGTACCAGCTGAGTTGTTTCGTCCTGATGTCGTCAACAATAGTATGTGTAACCCACATGATTTCTCGGACTCTCTCGTTTGATATTCTGTCGCGTCTAGATATTCCCGCTGAACGGCGCCAGAAGTCCGTTTCTGTTGCTCTAAGCATTTTCTCTGTTCTGTCTTTTAGGGGCCAAACTTCGCATCCATATGTTGTGATGCTTTTTATTATAGTGTTATATATTCTTTTTTTATTCTCCTTTGAAATATTTTTATCCCACAGTACGCTGTTTAGTAAGGATATGCCTTTCCTCCCCTGTATATTTCGTTCCTTAATAGCTGCATCTAATTTTCCGTCTTGAGTGATCTTTACTCCCAGGTATTTGTAGTCTTCACATAATTTTATTTCTTGATTTTCCTCTACTCGGAGGCTATGTTGGTCTCCTCCGATACTCATGTATTCAGTTTTTTCCATATTCACTTCTAGGCCCCACCCTGTAAACTCTTCTAATAGTTTTCGCATCATGTAACTAAGATCTTCAGAATCCTGTGCGATGATCACCTGGTCATCCGCAAAGCACAGCGTGTACAAAGTTGAGTCCGTTAGTGGTATGCCCATATTCGTACATTTTTTCTTCCATTTGTTGAGTGCTGCTTCGAGGTATATTTTGAATAGTGTTGGTGAGATACAGCATCCTTGCCTTAGTCCTTTAGTTACTGTGAATCCAGGTGTTATGAGATTTCCCGTTTTAATTCTTGTTGTTTGTTGGTAGTACAACGTTTTTACGGCTTCAACCAATTCTATATTTACATTTGTTTTCTCCAGTGCCTCCCATAATTTAACCAGCGGGACACTATCATACGCTTTTCTAAGGTCTACAAACATCAGATGGACTTCTTGGCCACGAGCAACTTTCTTTTCAATTATCTGAGTAATGGAGAAAACATGATCTATTGTAGATCGACCTGCGCGAAAACCAGCCTGTTCTTCGGCTTCCATATTTTGGTATTCTTCTTCTATTCGATTTTTAATAAGTTTTCCATATATTCTGCTGATACTACCAGTGACTGCAATTCCTCTATAGTTTTCAGGTTTTGATTTATCTCCCTTTTTGTGAATAGTGCTCAGATGTGACTCTTTCCATTCTTTAGATATTTCATGGTTATTCAAGCATTGCTGGAAAAGTTGTCTTAGCCGCTTAATTAAAACTTTAGGTCCATATTTGATGAGTTCCGGAGCTATATTTCCTGGGCCCGGTGATTTGCCATTCTTCAACTGTTTACACATGGTTTCGACTTCTCTCTCAGAGAGAATTGAGAGTAAAATTTCATAATCTGCGCGCATGCGCACACAGAGAGTATGGCGTTTAGTTGCTAAAATCTTTCTAGTTATGTATAAATATATCAGTGCAAGAAAAGGTGTGAAAAGAATATATTAGTGTTTTTAGTAAATATATTTATTATAATTTTTGTATCTTTGGATTTGTCTTCTTTAGGAGTAAGATGAGTATTATTAAAACATTTTATTGTATATTTATTCACCTTGTCTGTTTGTTACCGTGAATTGTCATTAGGTACGTCTGAACCGATACAAACACAGTCCTCGTAGCGTATTTGGTATAGCATTTAGTCGAGGCATTGAAGGATTGAAGTGTAGTTTTTTCGAATGTTTTGTATAAGTGTACCTATTTACGAATGTTTCTTCTAAAATTTGGGAATATATTAATTTTATAATACATTTAAGTATGTAGTAATTTTCTTTACAATTTGTACTTACCTATTTGTTTTTGTTTATACCTAATATCGCCCGTGTCTAGCAAGTGTCGGCGTAGGCTAGCGGTATGTGTATATAGTTACGGACGTGTTAGTACTTGGTTCGATTCCCCATAAGGAAAAATTTTTTGTTTATTATTAATGGTTATTGACATCTTAGGGACTTAAAAATGATTAAAAATAATTAAAATAATTAATCGGGATGTTGCCCAACTATTTACCGAGTTGCAAATTTATAATAATTGCCTATTTCAAAATGCACTTTTGAAATGCATTTTTCTTATGCACACATGCAATTTCAGATTTCTTATTCATTACATTAGTTCACAAAATTTCCTGACATTCTCACGAATCCAACGCACCAAACTGCATTAAAAAGTACTGCGCAAAAAATCGACAATAAAGCCTTTTTTGTGCTTCAATGCCTCGATTAATTCGGCCAGAGATCGAAAGGTCTTGAGTTCGAATCCAGTGCAATCCTATACTTTTTTTTATTTTTTTGAAAGTGGTAAGCCCAAAATTAGTTTGGTGTTTAAAAAAATGAAAACAAACTGTTTAAAGTATATTTATTTTTAAGAAATCATATAATAGAAGTATAACTTCTTACATGCGTACAAAGTACACACACATTCTTTTTTAAAATTAAAATATAGGTTTGGCAAATACTAAAAAAGCTTCTAATTAAAATATTTTAATTATTCTATACCTACCTCACACCTTACACAGCGATAATCGTCTTTGTTTTATTATTACTTTTTTTATTGTGATTGCTAGTGTCGTCCATATACTTAGAACAGTGAAAATTAAATATAGTATGCTTACATCCGGTTTCCAATATTGTGATAATACGGTTGCCAAGTACGCCATTAATTTTAATGATCAAATGAGGATGGTAAAAGTGTTAGTAGTCACTTTAAATAAAGAGCAAATTGTAGGTATAATACTATTCAGGTTATTTTTAAATTCAAAGGCTGTTATAGCTGAGTAATCAGTGGAATATTAATGAAAAATAGCAGGTTTTCAACCAACGGATCGGTGGCATGTAACATTTTATTTAAAGGAAGTAAAATCTTTGAAACATTGTATTTCTAAATTTTTCCAACGTACAATAATATAATTTATTTCTTCTTCAGCCTGTTTGTATCAACTCCTGGACATAGGCCTCCCCATGAGTTATCCACACTTCTCTGTTTTGTGCCATTTGGGGCCAGTTTCTCCCCACTTTTGCTTTGATGTCGTCTAGCCATCGTTTTTATGATACAAATAAAAAATCCTGAAACAGATCGAGTTTTATTTTTAAATTATGATTTTTTAGCACATATGTCATACTAGTGACGTCAGCCATCTGGACGTTATAACGTAATCGATGATTCTTTTAAATGAGAATAGGAGTCGTGTGCTAGCTCATTTGAATTCTCTATTCAGTAATATAAACATTAACATAATTATTTACACAGGGTGTTCAAAAAAAATTTTGAAATAAATTAATTTACACAAGAAGGATGTATGTAATTTATTGAATTCAAAATACATTTTACCGCTGTCGGAAAACAGAAAAAAGTGTTTATTTGACAAATAAGCCTTGCTTTTCGCTTAAATTAAATGTCCAATCTGCCACCCGCCTGCCTAGGTAGTTAGAACATTGAATTTA